>NW_008668225.1:0-5249 GCF_000695815.1 Acanthisitta chloris
CCAGCCTTTTCTCGGCATCAATACTGTGTATCCAAATTCAGATGGAGTGGACATAAACAACTTTTTCAAGAACATTTTTTAATGCAAAGAACTGTACACATGCCATCTGTAATGCACAGATTTTGATGTGAAAATTTAATGAGCATTTGATAAATCATGAAAATCAAATGAGCATTTAATGGGCATTTTTCATCATGAAAATCTAGACTGCCCACACATCTAAAAGGAAGTTATTTTGTGCTTAAAAAGAAGGTAACAGAAGTTACTGCAATAAATACTTACTGCAATGCATGAAATATATATATATAGTGGACAGTCAGAAAGTTAATCCTCACACACTTCCTGAATAAAAAATAATGTGCTCAGAGTTGCATAATCAATTACAGTTGGATTTTGATACTCAAAGGCAACCACATTCAATTAATAAAAAATACAAGGGCCTTGAAAGTGTCTTGTCTCAGGATAATCTTTGAAGTTCACTCATAGGTTAATCAGTAACCATGTGAATGGTAGAGCAGGCCACTGTGGAAATAGACATCAAGTGGTTAAAAGGTGAAGAGATAGAGCAAAGTACAATTGGGCAATGCTTCACAGTTAAATTTTGATTCAGAGTACACTGCTTCTACAGAGTATATTTAACCCTTAGAGGTATAACCAGACAAGGTTTTCAAAGCATCAGCATTTACAGATGAACTAGTGTAATTTATGAATGTTTTCATTTGGGACCTCAGTTTGGGCATCTTTATAGATGATCCTGCCAAAACAGGCCAGATTCAGAGCTCTAATGTGAGGTGCAGTGATAAACACACAAATGTGTTTGATGTAATAGTATCATTTCTGAAAACAGATATCTTCCACTGTACATATGGAAGACCAGTCCTTAAATTCTTCCCTGTAATGTTAGATTTTTTTTATACCTTTAGTTTTTCCTTGAGAAAAGATGGAGAATCTGGTTGTACAGATTAATTTGGAGAGATCTTTGATCAATCTTTGGAGAGAATCTGATGTTAAGATTCTTTATGAGCTCTGCCTATTACCTTGTGCTTATTTGATTTTCTGTGACTTCTTAAAAAAGAAAGAGAAAGAAAAGATACTGTTTTTCCTATTGTATATTGGAATTAGAAAAAGTAAGGAAAAAACAACTTTTTGTTTTCACAATGCTTGGCCTTCACAGAAAATTGATGAGGTTCTCTGGCAGAAATCTGTTATGTGGAAATATAGCTGAGAAGCATTTAACTTTTTACCTAGCAAAGAAATACTGGTAGAAAACAACACATTAATTGTTAAGATGAAGTCAGTACAGTGTGTAGGTAAGCACAGGCTGGAGAAATGTGAAGCACTTTGCTTCCTTCTGTGTTTCAGAGACCATAAAACCATGATAACAATTTAAATTATCTACTTGTGTACACTTAACAACCCTATGGAGACATTCCCTAAAGAAAAAGCTAGCCTATAAAAACAAGTTACTCTTATAAAACTGTCCTAGTGATCACTTGCTCCCTGTTTTCAGAATAAGTATTAAAGGTCTCTAAAGGGAAGCTTTCCCAATTGAATAGTGCCTGAATTGATACACCAGTGCCAACTATGTTTGGGATATTGAGAGAATAATAAACATATGTGGGAAACAATCAGATAGCACAAATCCTTTAAGGCATGACATTTTCAATGTGTGTTATGCAGTATGTATCTGTTCTCTGCTGAATGAGAGACTTGACTAAATGTGTACCTTGCACTACCAGCCACCTGTCTGCCATAGGTTTGACTTTTGGACAGTAGGTCCCAGGGTCCCTATTTCTTTTGCAATTAATGCTAAAGGTCAGGCCATCCACACTGCAGGAACAATCCCTCATTTAATGTTGCCCAGAAAAAAAAGGAAGAATACCTTTATCCATACTTTCACAATGACACAGATGAGACAGACAGAAGCCCAAGAAGGATTTTCTAGCAGAGAAAGGGAAATGGTGTAAGGAGGCCAGGTGGCATTGTCTCTGAGAGGTGCTCAGAGGGGAGTATTCTAAACCTTCCTCCAAGAGTTTTGGTTAAAAGGTGATATGAGATAAAATTTCGTCTGCAAAACTTGCTGCAAAAAAATATTTTTATGTTTAAAGAAACTTAAATTATTCCCCAGTTTAAGATACAGAGAGTGTGTACACTGAAATTTTGCATTTACAGACCTTTTGTTGCTGAGAAGCTCTTGCACTCAGATATATCTCACTACATTAATTAAGAGCCTTGTCTTGCCCCATTTCTGGGATGACTTCTTGACACAGGTGAAGTCAAATACCTGAATGCTTTCAGTAAGAGATGTCTGGTAATCTGTTTAAACCAAAGGCACATGAGAAAAATAGACAGTGTTGTGAGGTACTGATGAAAACCACACGGTCTTCAATGGCTAAAAAATGGAATCTGTTAATAAAAAAATAAGTTTTGCTAATGTGAGAAAACTGATCACAGAAATATTTCGGTATCAATTACTGTTGCTTTGTATTATTAATAGTTTTCTAATAGTAACTACTAAGGACTAATTGGTACAAACTTCACAAAAATTCCCATGTCTTTGTGTTTGTAACAATTTCTAGTAAAGGTCTGATAAGTCTTTTGTTTTGAGAGAACTATATCCAGAAGACAGTGGTTTTTTAGTATTGGGTAACAGGCTCTATGTTGCACTGAAATAAGAACGGCACATTTTCAGGGCGGCTTCAAGTACCCTCTAAGGAATGCAGTTAAAGGAGTGAGGGGTCTTAGGGATATTTCAGAAGTTTATCCTGAGTATGCTATTTTCCAGTTTCTTTCTGTCTCCTTTAGAGAGTAATTTGTCCTTCATTTGTAGGCCAAGATCCACTTTATGCTTAATTGTCTTAATCTGTCAGAAAAAGAGGTGCCTTAGTAGCATCTGATAATAAAGATAATTTAAATTGGGAAGTGGAAGACGGAGTCTGAACTTCAGAAGAAATAAGTCACCATCTAGTGAAGGCTAATGGCAAGAGGGTGTGCTGGTGCTTGCAGGAACATAAGAAAAAAATCCATTTCATGTTGTAGAAACTAGAAAACTAGTATGAGAACTATTTACTTCCTTTCTAAAGATCTTACCTTATACTGAACAATTTGTCTTAGAACTGTAACCTCTATTAAAGTGCTGAGAGGAAGAAATCCCTACCAGGCTCTTCTACCCCACTACTAACACATGGTAAACTTACAAAATGCCTGATTTCATTATTCTGTTGGACTGTATTTTAGCAGCATAGAGATTATCAGTAAGAGCTGTGAACAGCTTGAGGGGCTCTGGGTAAAAAGTCAAGGACAGGACCAAGAAAGAACATCTGGTGGTGGAGGTCTACTCTAGTCCACTTGGTCAGGGGAAGCCTGTCATTGAGGTCTTTTGCTCCAGATACAGAAAGCATCATGCTTGCAATCTCTCATCTTGATGGGGGATTTCAACCACCCACACATCTTCCAGGAAATGAATACAGCTGACTGCAAACAACTCAGGAGACTCCTGGAGGACCACTTCCTGGTCCAGGTATTAGACAAGCCAAACAGAAGTGAGATGTTACTGGACCTGGTGTTCAGCAGTGTGAATGAACTCATGAAAGGCGTTAAGATTGGAAGCAACCCTATAAACAAGAAGGGAGAACTGGTTGCAACTGATATGGAAAAGGCTGAAGTACTCAATGAAGCCTGGCAGTCAGGCTTTCCACTTCTCTCAAGTCCCTGACCCTCTGTGTGACTAGGGGTAGTGAAGTCCCTTCCACTATAAGCAAAGACCAGCTTTGGAATCACTAGGTGAAGCCAAACAGCCACAAGTCTATGGGACCTGATGAAATGCATTTCAGGTCCTGAGGGAACTGGCTGATGTTGTTGCCAAGCCACTCTCCATCATATTTGAAAAGTCATGGTGGACAGGTAAAGTCCCTGATGGCTGGTAAAGGAAAACATCACATCAATTTTTAAAAAGAGGAGAAAGTAAGATCTGGGAAACTACAGAGTGGTTAGCCTCACCTCTGTGCCTGGGAAGATCATGGAGCAAACCCTCCTAGAAGATATGCCAAGGCACATAAAAGACTAGGAGGTGATCCAAGGCAGCCAGGGTGACTTTACTAAGGGTAAATTGTGCCTGACCAGCTCTGTGCCTGATCATGGAGCAAACCCTCCTAGAAGATATGCCAAGGCACATAAAAGACTAGGAGGTGATCCAAGGCAGCCAGGGTGACTTTACTAAGGGTAAATTGTGCCTGACCAGTTTGGTGATCTTCTATGATGGAGTGACAGCAATGGACAGCACAGGAAGACTGACACAAGTCATTTATCTAAAATTCTGCAAGGCCTTTCATATGGTCCCACATCACATCCTGCTCTCCAAAGTGAAGAGATATAGATTTGATGGATGGACTTGATCATGGATTTGATTCAGTGGATAAAGAATTGGATGGATGGATGCAGCCAGAGAGTTGTGGTCAATGGTGCTGTGTCCAGGTGGAGGCCAGTGACAAGTGATGCCCCTCAGGACTCTGTACTGGGACCAATGATCTTGGTTTTTGCAGACATCTGTGACATTGCCTCATCCCTAAATATCCTTTTTCCTATCTGGGGTGTCCTAAACTGCTCCAGAGTTCCCCACACAGAAGCTGCCCCAAGCCTTTGGTAGCCTTTAGTGTCACTTGAACATTTTTAGCATTAATGTATTCTTTTGGGAGTGATAGGACCAGAACTCAATGCGGTGTTCAAAGAGGCAGTGAACCAGGGCTTTGTATGGTGGATTCATGATATTTTCTGGTTTATATGCTTGTTTTGAGCCTGAAACAGAAGATAATGCTTTTACTAAATTTGTAGTCCCAAGGTCCTGCTTCAAGAGTGGCAATGATCACTTCCCTTCACCTCCCTTTTTATAAGTGGAGCTGGGATTGGTTTTGCCAGTATACATCATGTGTTTACTGACAGTGGCTTTTTTTTCCTCTATGGACTGCTGAAAAAAAAAGAAAAAAAGAGAAAAAAAAAAGAGGAAAAAAAAAGAAAAAAAGAGAAATTTGTTCCCCTGATGGTTGCAATTATTGAGCTGGATTAACATAATCTACTTTTCCATTCCCAACACTGACAAGGAACTACTCACTAATTATCACAGGCAACCAGCTTGCCTAGAAGCATTTAAGCAGCTCATCTTTTCACTTTACACTGATTTCTTGAGAAAGGTAAGAAATTCTTTCCTATAAAAACTGTGCAGTCAATGGAGTAGAAATCCCACCTTGTCAGAA
>NW_008668225.1:5326-14968 GCF_000695815.1 Acanthisitta chloris
CTTGCTGTGTCACTCTCTCCTTAGAGGTCTATTATTGGCAAGATTTATTTTCTGGAGGAAATGCAGAAATACCTCGACTGATGTGTGCTTCTGTGCATAACATTTTCCAAGATGAATAGAATTTCTGTGGATTAGAAACAGCTCCCCACCTCATCTCAAATGTTTTTGGCAATTTTTCTATTAGTTCCAGAAAGTGGAGGAAGTGGCAGAGCCTTTCACATTGAGTCACATTGTCTTTGGCACAATTCCCTATTTTTGCATCCCTCGGTTGGGACTTGAATCCATATCTCTAAAGGTTCAAGAGAGATACAGATCCCTAATTCTACATGGCTTAATGTGGGGTAACTGTAGTTTCTCTGTGGAAGTAATAGAAAATATTAGTGGAGAATATATAATGTAGAGAATAATTTCATGTAACTTTTCTAGGTGAATCCTGCTCAAGAAGCATATACATTCAAGCTCATCCAGTTGGCCTTCAGAGGAATTCTGCTCTTTCAAGGATGTATCCCTAAAACACAACTGGGAATGAAAATGTCACACGGTCAATATCAGATGATCTACAACAGTATTTGAGAGGGATGTTTAAGCCTTATGATTAAGTGCCTGGGGCCACCTCCACTCCCTTATCCCACCTCCTCATCAGTGTCCAGAATCTCCTCTGAACCGCAGATGGAAGGGTTTTATTTCCTTGTCCTTTGCCTACCCTTTTTAAAATCCCCTCTCTTTTAAAACAATTTAAAAACTTCTGTGATGTTGCCATTGGCCACAGTATCAGCATGTAGATTCAGAGGTCCCATTAGAAGATATAATGAAATTGCATGTGCCTAAGAGTAGTTCAATAAATATCAAGAAATTAATATGAGTATTAAATAAGATCTGTAATATTATCTATCTGGTTTTAGCCTCTTATTATTGTAAAGCAGTTGAGCAATATTTTATTGAAAACTGAAGTACAGCAAACTTGGTGCATATTTTGGGGTGCAATTTATGGAATAAAATTACTCTTGCTACAATTGCAGTGCTACTTTCTGCATGAGCCAAAGCTGGGCTAATGCTTCTGTGCTGCTGGGCACAGACAATGGGTGGTGGTGCAGATCTGGTGTTGGGATAGTGTCACTTCTACCCACTATCTTTATTGCAGTTTCCTCAGGAATAAGAAAGTTAGGGCTAACTGATAGGATCACAAAAATACTCCTTCCTCAAACTGAAATATGAAGTCATACAGGACAACGTTTATTCATCTGTAGATTTTATATGCTTGTGAGGTTGTTTTTCATTGTAGAGATGTTTTGTGGTTGTTTTTTTTTTTTTTTTTTTTTTTTTTTTTTTTTTTTTTTTTTGTTGTTGTTGTTGTTGTTTGTTTTCAGTTTGGTTTGGTTTTGGTTTTGTGGGTTTTTTTGCATGTGTGGGGTAGGTTTTTTTGTTAGCTTTTTGTGTGTCTTTTGTTATTTTTCCCTCCTGAATAATAAGATAATAAAAGCACAAAAGAGTTCCCCCTCTCTACCCCTCCAATCTGTATGGAATTTATTTAACATCTTGCAAACTTTTGCAAGACATAACTTTAGCAATGACTCTGAGGAGGACTTTATTTAGTGTATATATAGGCTGTGATGGATGCCCAAGCAAAATGTTAAATAACTGAATTTACTAAAAGCCAGTATTAACTACTTGTAAATAAATATACTTTTACAATTCTATATTTTAGAGGTTACAACTCTGAAAATGTCTTCTGAGAAATGGAAAATTCTAGCTCTTGAACTATGGAGCTTGAGTTATGGAGGGGCACTCTGAGCAGAGTGAGAAAGCTTTAGATACACACATGTTTTTTTCTGCACAATTTCAATGCTCCTAAAAGTGAGAAAATAATAGCCATGGCTTGGACCAGGCATGGTGTTCACAACCACCGTGAAATCCTCCCCATATTACTCTCTTAATGCACCTCAGTGCTGGCTTGTGGTATCCCTCTTGGTTCCAGTCTTGAAGCTCTCTTGAGCAGAGGCTGCCAGCTGTATTGAGTTGTGTCAAATTATGTGGTGGTTTTCAGATATGTACAAGTTGTGCCAAAGAGAGATTTACATAAAGAAATTAATCAGGTGTTGAGATGTTGTCATAAATAAAATAGAATCATTTACATGCTGAGCTTATTTCTAAAGTCTCTTTTGATACACAAATCTAAACAATCCACCTCTTGTTAATGTTTTGGGGTTTGGGTTCTTTTCCAGTTATAAAATAAAAAAGCCATCCTGAACAGGCTTAGTTGAGAAACAGTTGGTTAGTTAGTATGCATAGTAGCAACCCCTGGAATTATTTAGAAAGAGCCAAATGTGGAACAACTGATTCAGTGGAATAACCTTTTACAAATTTTTATGGGTTCCCTTCTTGGAGCTTGCTCTGTTCAGCACACAAAGCAACAAAGCAATTTGTGTTCCCATGTAAACCACATGTTGCTGGATCCCTCAGTAGGAGAGGTGTGTGGATGTAAGACAAGGAATTCTCGGTTTTAAATTCAGGCACTGACACAAAGCATAAAATCATAGCAAAAATATTTTTAACATGGTAACTTCATACCCTGACTTCTTTCTTGGTTCTATTGTTTTGGAACTAGCACTGATGAGAGAGAAGAGAAAAGGCCTTGTTACCATGTTAGAAGTGTATTTGAACCCTTAGGGTAGAATTTTCAAAAGTGTCTAGCACTTGCCCCTCTGACATCAACAGGAACAGAAATAAGTCAATGCTGACAATGCTGTCTTTAACATGCTGTATAGTACAACTTGCACCTCATGTCACGCCTTATTATTCCTCTTTCCTCTCATCTACTTAATGCTCATTTAAATCAATTTACCCTTCAAATTGGTTAGCCTGGAATATTCAATGGCTAAAGTAACTTTTGTTACTTCATCAGTATAAAGATATTTGCAATTTCAGAAGCTACGCAAGCATCATTGTACCGAGAACTACAACAAAAATACATGAGCTCAGTTAGGATAGACATAAGAAAAAAGGATGATTGGCCAGAGCTGTCTAGTCTATGAAATGGTCTAGAAATCTTGATAATGCAATGAGGCATTTATATGAGGTGGCTATCATATCTTGGTTTTAGCCCAACTGGAAAGATCACAGCAAAAAAATTTATTTTTGGTCTTTTATATTTGGCTGGCTGCTAGTCTCTCACCTCACCAAAACTAAAACTTAAAGAGGTAAAATAAAACATGCACTTGTTTAGAAAATGTAAAGTTTAAATATACCTTTTTCTGTAAGCTCAATCCTGGTTTTGTTTTTTTTAAATGGGAACATAAATAAATTAAGAATACAGTGGCAAAATTATCCCCTTTAATTATGATCTAAAATTGAAGGCTTAGATTTTGTTCTTGGCTGTACCACAGTTAAGACTGGGCTGGTACTAATCAGTGAATTTTCACTTGTGTCATACATAAGCACTAAACAATTTAGAATGTAGTGCACAGATTTTATTTTTTTTTGTCCCAAACACTAGCATTATAATAAATAGAGAATAAGAACTCAAAAACTGTTCTTTTCCAGTAACTCCACTTTAGAACTAGCTTAACATCTCGATCCTACCTGATAGAAATCCAAAATCTAGAAGTTTTTACAGAACTCTGGAAAAATTTGCAGAAGAATTGATGCTACCAATGAATTATTATATGCAGCAATCTAGCTCTTCAGTGGTGAACTGAAAAAACATGCATCACCGTCCTTGGTCATTATTTTCCTAGTTTTGGACCATTTAATTTTGACCATTTTGACTTCATTTGGAGATGGCTGGATTTAGCCAAGAGCACCTGAACTTTAGAGATATCCTGATCTGAATCTGTAATCTGGGATGGAACATAATCCTAGGTTTAAAAACGAAGGAAATGTGAAGGAGTGTGGATCCTCATCCAAACAGCCTGGTTTAGCCTCCTCATTCATTGTTCTTTTGCCAGGTTATTTCACTGCCAGACACCACCGTCTGATTTTTTTTCCAAGCACATAGATAAACAGGGGCTTCTGTTCCCCTGGTGTGGATATTTAATAGTACTTCTTGATACCACAACTTTGTTAGAAATCCTTTTAGGAGAAATATCCTCTCATTTAATGCTTTTTTCTAGTCAAATGGTTTACTTTTCAGAGATGGTAGTGTTTTCCTTCACATATGGAATGTTCATTGCTAAGGTAGATGCATTAAGTTTTTAAACATAGAATTAAATTTTTAGCATTAGTTTTAGGGATAAGAACGTTTCCTGCCATAACCCTGCAAGCTTCAGTTGTCATGACAACTACTATATGTCTGTCACTTTAATACAGGTAAAATATTGCTGCTGCTTGTTACAATTTTCCAAAATACTTACTTTTCTGTACTACAGACACCATAAAAGTGAATTCAACATTATCTTGTCTGCTAAAAGTAATGTGGAGCACTGACATATTTCCCTCCTTCAACAATGAAGATTCTACACAGCAGACAGTGGTGACCCAGTTACAAGACATCCTAAAGGAAATAAAAGTGAAAATGGAGGAAAGTAATATCACAGGCCACTCTTTGTATCAGTGGCTTTTTCTGAAAATAATAACAGGATTTTTCAATTCGTGGCACTAAAATTTTTCATCTGTGACAATAGAAAGAGATTAAATAGACTATGTTGAGGCAATATCAAAGCTAAATTATTTTTGAAAAGCATTTTAGAGTACGCTTTTCCTTCTCTTCTCCTTTCTCACTTTGCTGATAAGCTAGCAGATTCAAATGAAAATTAACCAGCAGGTGGTAGCAGTGTCTAAGTTTTCTAGAACTGGTATATAAATCACAGGCAGAAAATATTTCAGATAGTACAGACCACACAGTCAATGCCTCTGCAAGTTTACCTTCATGGTGAGGTTTTTCCATCTTTATTGATGAGGTATAGACATTTAGTAGACATCTTTAAGACATTTCGAAGATTATTTCATGTTCAGGGTAGTAGTAAAATGAGACTCATAGGTTGTGGATTTTTTTGTGTGTGCGTTTTATTTTTTGTTCTTCTTGTTGTTGCTGTTGTTTGGAGGGTTTTTTGGGGTTTCTTGAGGTTCTTTTGGTTTGGGTTTTTTTTGGCAAGAGATGAGTTATTACCCTAATGTTTCAACTTCACTCATTTCACCAATGTTTCCTTTGCATCTGCAAAACAATGTTTTGACAGCATTCATATCAGAGAAGGGTTTTTTCATATTCACTTCAGTGCCAGTACATTTCATCTTTATCCTTTTATTCTATTTGGCTTCTTTTATTACAGTCATTAAAGTGAATTGAAAACATGCATCCCATGCTGTGACCCCTTTGTAATTACTTTTGTTATCTAACATCAACAGTTGCAATATGAGAGATCTGGATGGTGTAAAACACAAAACATTATTTTAACAGGAGAACTTTCATGTTAATAAGGTAATTTGGGTTATGATACATGCAGTTTCTGTTAATGGCTAACTTATAATTTCTGAGAAATGCCTGAATCAGATGCCTGTCAATGAAAACGTGATATCAGCCTTGTAGCAAGGTACATGTACATGAATAGGTGACCCTGTTTAAGTAGGAAATTTTGATCCATACTAGACAATCACTAAGAACAGCATAATTGTGCTGAAATAGCTGATGAATTTTTCAGGTGATGAGTAGAGGAAAAGAAGTTTATCTCCCCAGACCTCAGTTTTAAGAGGTTACAGTTAATGTATTCAAATTATACTTAAGAGCCTTTCAACAACTGCCCACATTCATGTAAATACTAACAAGAAACAAAATACACTATGCATCAACAGCATCAACTTCGCAGTCATGTTGAGACTTGTGTTTTGCATTTAAGTCATGTTCATTGATCTTCTCCATAAGAGGCAACCCAAAATCTCATTAAATGGGAAGGGAAAGCATGACTGTTAGGATATAATTATGACAGAAATAGAAAACAACTTACAGTGCACTGCAAAATCATTGCAGTAACTTATTTTGTAGTCTGTATCCACTCTAGTTTTAGAAAGAAGAAAAAAAAAAAGTTAAACATGAGAAAGAAAACAGTACATCTGAGTCACAAGCTTGAAACAGAGAAGAATTTAGTCATAACATAGTACCTACTACTGCAAATGATCAGCAGACAAATAAAAGGGTATTGATCAATTACAGAACCACAGAATCACAGAATATACAGAGTTGGAAGGGACATCTAGTCCAGCTCCTGGCCCTGCACAGGACATCTCCAAGAATCTCACCATGTGCTTGAAAGCATTGTCCAAATGCCTCTTGAATTCTGTCAGGTTTGGTGCTGTGACAATTTCTCTGGGGAGCTGTTCCAGTGTCCAACCACCCTCTGGGTGGAGAACCATTTTCTACTATCCAGCCTAAACCTCCCCTGCCACATTTCCTGACCATTCCCTTGGGTCCTGTCTCTGGTTGCCAGAGATAAGAGATCAGTACCTGCCCCTCCACTTCCTTTTATGAGGAGGTTGTATACAGCAATGGGGTCTCCCCTCAGTGTCCTCTTCTCCAGACTGAACAGACTAAGGGACTTCAGCAGCTGCTCATATGGCTTCCCCTCTAGGCCCTTCACCATCCCCGTTGCCCTCTCTGCTACATCTTTTAAGAAACAGAGATCTTGTATTCTTCTTGGTACTTCAGAGGTTGTTGCAATGTATAAACCTGATACATCTGCCAAGAACTGCTTTAGGCAGGGTCAACCACATTTTTGTGAACCGTTATTCCTCTCTACCATTTACTGCTAACAATTAATGTAAAATGTTTAATTTCTTCAGTTTGTGTTCTTATTTATTTCTCTTTGTTCTTATTTATTCTCTTTTATGAATGCTTTGCAATCATTTGATCCTTGATTTCAGGAACTCCCTAGATGTTGTCAATAATGTTTTCTCTTTGTTGGGTGAATTTGGTTGTGTGTAGTGCTAGCAAAACATCTTTTACTGTCTTGCATCTGATAGCAGTAAAATCTAACAGTTGGTGTAGAATTTAGTTAAACATTTAGTTTCACATACAACTTCACAGGGTGTCCTTAAACTTGCAAATGTAGGCAGTTGCTGAACTAAGTCATTCATAAATTCCCATGTGTTATGTGTGCTAGCTTGTTAAGAATTCAGTGGCAAGTAGATAAGAAAACCTTTGCTGATTCCCCGTAATATCTGGGTGCATTTCAGCAGTTGCCTTGAAGTTATAAAGATGTGTCAGCACACCATGTCTGATGTATTTAATCAGCTTTTCCATATCAGTGCAAAAGGCAAAACAAATTTGTTTATGGACTGTGTTCTTAATAAGGTCTTAATCCAGTCCTCAAGAGGGCTTCTTCTTGTTTATTACTTGAAAGGTTTGGTCATTTGGTGCTTTCTGGTTTCCAGATTGTAAATTCCTGGAATGACAAATAGGTTTTGACACATGGTCTTTCATTTCCTTTTATTTCAGCTAGCCTTCTCTCATAATTTATAGATGCCTTTCATGTCAATACTTGCTTCATGAAACTCTTTACCTTGCCTATATTAACAAGTAAAAAACCCTTTTAAAGAGTAACAAATTACACATTTAAAGTGATTTTCAGATTCACTTTGCAGAAAGATTCACAGTAATTATTTGAAGTCTGCAGTAGTGGAATATGGTGGTTTATTATCTGCTTCAGTTGCACCTCGTATCTACTCATGAATGTGTTGCAGCACTGGCCACTGAGCAATTCTGAGCACTCTTATTTTTTTCAGTCAAGTGGAACAGTCTTGTACTTAAGGTAGTGGTGAGAAAACAGCTTCCCAAAGGGCCGACCTCTGAAACAGCTGAGTTCTTAAGTGTTTGGCTGATTCAAAATGTTTCTGTATGTTTGTGAAAATACTTAATCCCTCCCTGCATTTTTTTACCTATCAGTAGCCCCAACTGAGAGCATTCCTCTCAGCAGTGTGTTCTACTGTGACTACTAAAAATTAGCAAGGCCATACTGACATTCCCTACCAAGCATAACAAGACCGTATTGTTTCAGGTTTTCTTTTAATTTCCTGCCATAGCATCTTGTTCTTGAAAGACTGATTGAACTTTTATGCAGTAGGCATGCCAGGTATTGTCAAACCATTTAGTCCATATGATAGCTGTCTTACTGAGGTAAAAGTCAGGACTCACTTGTGGTTTTGAGTATTGGAAAATACTTTGTGGGCTTTTTAAAATAAATAATCTTCATCCACGTAAGAGATGATTACCCGTCTGGGTGAATGGGATATAAAGATGCTAAGATTCAAAGAAGATAACATGACCTGAACATTGTATTGATTCATAGGAAGGGAATCCAAGGACATACAGTAACATGAAAAAATTGCAGTGTTTGTCCAACAGACCTGATTTCTCACCAGGCACTGATTATCCTAAAAAAACGCAGGCTGTGAATAACCAAGTGCCTTGTTTCTGTGATGTAGCACCTGGACTTGCTTAAGGGAGGGATGTCATGTTCACAGATGGCCTAAGGGAGCTTTTCAGATTCTGCAGGTGGTGCAGTCAGTCTGTGCATGTCATTTTGACTTGTGGATGAATCAGCCATGAAAAACTATTTCATGTATTTCATAACTTAGGGCACTAGAGCTTACTGGATAAAACTGAAGCAGTTGAAATGTATTCAAAATTAATCTCACAAGTTGTTTACTTCTCAGAATATAAACTGAGAACTCTGGAAGAGGATCAATCTCCTCTCCATTAACCACCCACACTGTCCCTCAAACTCTTTGCTATCATGATCTGTTACTTCACTTCCCTTTGCTGGTGTCACCATCTAAATATGGTTTAAATGCATAAATTGCAAAACTTTATTGATGATTTAACTCTGCCATTCTGGATAACTGGTCTAGTTTCCTGGTTAGATTACTTGCAGTGATTGCAACATGTAGGACTAACCAGCAGTAATGAGCTAGCAAGCTTGCCCTGTGGTTCCATACATCTTCTGCTGCTTATTGTTGATCTTTGCAAATGCACACACTCTTTTCTCCAGTGAAGAATTAAACTGATAATTCCAAAGCAGTGGGTAAAAATGAGAAGCAAAGTTCTAAAAACTAGAATCAAGAACTGCGGAACACATACTACATACTGGTTTCACAATACTTCAGGTAACTCCCAGGATTTTCTGTTGGTTTTGATGATGATGATTTTTTTTCCTGAGTCTAGGGAATGTCTATGCACTTTGTTGCAAAATGATGACCTGGGAGGATAACTGGGATAGGATTATAATCAGGATGGAAATTAGGAAAAAGTATTTGAAAATACTGAGATATGTAACTGACTGTGCTTGTTTGGGCTGGGGTAGAGTTGAATTTCTTTACAATGGCTAGTATGGGGCTAGGTTTTGGATTTGTGCTGAACACAGTGATGATAACACAGACATGTTTTTGTTGTTGCTGAGCAGAGCTTATATAGAGCCAAGGCCTTTTCTGCTTCCCATACTGCCACACTGGCAAGGAATTTGGGGGTGCTTGGAAGACTGGGATGAGACACAGCTGGGACAGGTGACCCAAACTGACCAAAGGGATATTCCATACCACATGACATCATGCTCAGTATATAAGGTGGGAGGAAGAAGGAGGAAGGAGGGGACATTTGAAGTGATGGTGTTTGTCTTCCTAAGGAACTCTTACCTGTGATGGAGCCCTGCTCTCCTGGAG
>NW_008668226.1:0-683 GCF_000695815.1 Acanthisitta chloris
CCAAGATGTCTCAGAGCCCAAAATTCCTCCCAAAACTCCTCCCAAGGGTAACTCACCTCCATCTCTGCAGCTCTCAGCTGCCCAAAGAACACTTTGCCCATGAACT
Organism: Acanthisitta chloris; assembly: GCF_000695815.1. NCBI lineage: Eukaryota > Metazoa > Chordata > Aves > Passeriformes > Acanthisittidae > Acanthisitta > Acanthisitta chloris. The sequence goes on from NW_008668226.1 coordinate 107, forward strand.
TGCCCAGGAGGAACACCAGGACAAACGCTTGGATGTACAGAACCTGAGGAGAAGACGGAAGGAACCACCACAATGGGGTTGGGAGAACAACCAGGAAGGGTTTGGCCCTGGAATTTTGGGATCTAAGGGATGGAGGGGACAGGGATGAGGTGAGAGATGAGTCACCAGCTCAACTACAACCCTGGTTTGGGGGTGCTGAGTGGGCAGAATGGGGTCAGGGATCTCCCCAAATCCCACCAGGTGATGCATCTCCCTAGAAACTCCCTGGAATGTTGGGGAGCACCATGAGACCTCAAACCACCTGTTTTCCCACCCATTTTGGGGGTGCTGAGGGGGCAGGATGGGCTCAGGGGTTTCCCACCCCCTCAGAGTGTCCCTAGGAATGTTGGGGAGCACCATGAGATCCCAAACTACCTGTTTTCCTACCCATTTTGGGGGTGCTGAGTGGGCAGGATGGGCTCAGGGGTCTCCCCAAATCCCACCAGGTGCTGCCTCTCCCTAGAAACTTCCTGGGAATGTTGGGGAGCACCATGAGACCTCAAACCACCTGTTTTCCCACCCATTTTGGGGGTGCTGA
>NW_008668227.1:0-25278 GCF_000695815.1 Acanthisitta chloris
TATATATATATTTACAGAATTGATATCAAATTAATTATACACAAGCACAGGAGACAGCTACAAGGGGAAACTTGGAAGGACAGTGTGAGCAAGTGGATAATAATACATCCTTTTCTGCCCCCTTTTTTTTTTGGTGACTAGAAAGTTTCATTCCTTTGGTGTGCTTCAGGTTTATGTATGTTGGCCAGAGCATTTCATTAGCACACTGAATGCATTTGCAGTGTGTGTAAGGAGACTAGAAATGTGTACGGATGTTGCCGTGGGTGAAGACATTGCCTCTCAACATCACTGTTAGATTACTGAAGCATTTCCTGCTTTCCTCCATGCACAACCCAGAGATGTCTTTACCTTTTCCCATTCCTCTCTTATAAATAAATGAAAATGGCATTTCTGCACATCCAGGAGATGGTAGGTGGGTACCTGGAGTAAGCAGAACATCATACCCTGCTGACAGAGGGGATCACTTCTTTTCCTGTTACCCCACCATTTGGTTATCTATTTACAAGTCTCTGTCACATCTTATCTCTCTCATTGTGCACTCACACTGGGAACCTTGAGGTAAAACTGAAACTGCTCTGCTTTGTTACGTTGGCATTTGTGACTTGTGGGTGGCAGGTTATGTAATGTGCTGGTTTGTATCCACTCCGTTATAGTGATTAGGTATCAAGTAACTGTGGTTATTTTTGCTTTTAAAAGCAACAGAGAGCTATAGTGGGCTACCCCAAAAGACAAACTGTGTTTGTTCCCCTTAGATTGTTGCTGACTGGCAGCAATTCTTTATTACTTGCTCTATGTTTTGAACAGTGCCCTCCTTCTCCCAGTGCTTCTGGCTTTGTACCTATTTTCTGAAATAATTCAATGGACTAGTGCTGTGAAATGCAGGAGTGTTGTTCTGTCTTATGGCTTTGAAACGCATCTGCATGCTTTAGTCTTAAAAAAGATGTATGGCTCTGTTAATGTGGTCATTTCGTCCTTCCTTACATTCATGTTCTCTGCTGAAAGGAACTTCAGGAAGAGCCTGTAACTTTGCTTGGCAGATGAAATTGAGATGTCCACATTAAATGAACCTTGAGCAAGCATCAGTATATGTTTGGTGAGCTGCCTGCTGTAATTGAAGAGTGTACATTAGAGGAATGGAAGCTTAATTGGCTGAGGGTGTATAGTGGGGCAATGGTAATAAAAGCAGAGCAAACAGCTGACAGTCTCAGCAGACTTAGACATAAAAATGGAACTGGAGATAAGCCTGCATTGAGAGAAATTCTCAAGACACACCAGGGCAGTGCTGATGTGAACCCTTTGCAGCTCTGCACCCTGACCCATATTAGCTGGCAGCAGGAGCACACCTCGACAGGGTTTTTGCAATGCTGGTGTGTGAGTGTGTCAAGAGGGACTGGAAAACCACAGTGTGAGCTTTTGAGAAGGTGGGCTGGTTCTGGCTGGGGTCAGCTGTGAAGCTGGAAACATTTTTATTAGCTTTGTGAATCCGATGCACCACGAGGGTTTTTTGTAGCTGAAAGCCTTCCTATGCAAACCTTAAAAATGGAAGACAAATGGGTGTGGGCAATTACCAACTGCCTCTTGGATGCTTTCTGTTTATTTGGGAAAACATGGGCTGACAGAGATGGCTGTTGTTGCCAGCTGGAGTTGACTGCTCAGATTTGGAATCGCTGGTCATAGCAGCAACAGAGAACAGAGCTGTGGAGAGGAAGGTTGGCTTTGGAGCAATTAACTGTCAAATAATTTGTTTCTACATTTCCCACAAAGAACTTAGGTTGTATTTCCTATTGCTCTTGGCATTTTACTTTGGCTAAACTGCTGTGGTGCTGTGGGGGAGGCTGATGTTTGCCTTCCTTGTTCTTTTGTTAGAGGCGCTGGTCTCACTGCGCACAGAGGTCTCCTGACTTGAAGATACAAACATCAGGGACATCCCTGGAGAGGACAAGTTAACCTAAAGGCAGCTGCTGAGAATGATATTTGCTAGTGCACAACTAGGCAGGTTTGGCACATGCTTAGGGTTTCTCCTTTGGAAGAAATTGAGGTTACACATAATTTTGTTCCTGGCACCTGAATAACACAGCAGGGAGGAAATGAGGAATGTGTGGGAGCTGAGTCCTGTTTTTCAACCATCCTCTGCCCACATGGGGATGCTGAAACATATTCAAGCATGTGTGGGCTATGCCAATGGCCAGCATTAAAAGGTGCTGCTATCTGGGGACATGGGGGAAAGGGACCCTTCTTTCCTGCTTAGGGTATTTCACCCATCAGACACAGGTGGTTCGTTCCCACTGTGTGAGCTGGCAGAGACCAGCAATGCTGCTGGTCCAGGCATTGCCCCTCGCTCTCCTTCCAAGGGTGTGCCAGAGAGTAGTTGCTCATGCTGTCCTGCACTCGTGCCTCGATGTGCAGCCTGCCAGAGGAGGTTGCAGTGGCACCATCCTTTCCCAGTCAATTCTTGCTGCCTGCCATGAGAGGTAAGCTGGCACACTACGAGGCTGCCCAGCCTGACGTGGAGTGGTTATTTGGCAAAAGTGCAGCCCTGGCTGCACTGAGCTCTGGGGAAGACCTGGTCCTGCACAAGTTGTTGTTGTACTCTCTGGGAATGTTGTGATGAGGTGTGTGCTGGGGTTATGTTCACAGAATCGTAGACTTTTAGGGGTTGGAATGAACCTTATAGATCATTTAGTCCCAATCCCCTGCCATGGGCAGGGACATCTCCCACCACACCAGGTTGCTCAAGGCTTCATCCAACCTGGGTGTGAACACTGCCAGGGTTGGGGCAGCCACAGCCTCCCTGGGCAACCTGGGCCAGGGTCTCACCACCGTCACAGGAAAAGGCTTTTTCCTAATATCTAACTTAAATTTCCCCTCTTTCAGTTTGTACCCATTGTCACTGCAGCTCCTAACAAAGAGTGCCTCTCCAGCTTTCCTGGAGTCCATTCCATTCAGATAAGGTGCTCTGAGGTCTCTATAGAACCTTCTCTTCCCTAGGCTGAACAGCACCAAATTCCTCAGCCTGTCTTCATAGAGGAGATGCTCCAGTCCTCTTATCAGCGTTGTGGTCTCCTCTGGACTTGCTCCAACAGTTCCATGCCCTTCTTACATTAAAGGCACCAGAACTGCATGGAGTATTCCAGGTGGGATCTCACAAGAGCAGAGTAGAGGGGGAGAATCACCTCCTTTGACCTGCTAGCCACAGTCCTTTGGATGCAGCCCAGGATTCAGTTCGCTTTCTTCAGGTGTTTCTTTTTAACTGGCTGAAATGAACACATTTCTCTGCACTATGGACCTGGCTTCCCTTCAGGACACTGTGCTCTGTGCTGATCATTCATTTAATATGCAGTGATTTCAGATGTCATTTTCTGTTAGCAGCTGATGGAAGGGGACTCTGTATGGCACAATGAATATTAAACACAGGGCTGTTTTCCAAGGAAGTAAATCTGTAGCCGTGTTGCTCTGACTGTGATGAGGTTGGACACCAGTCCTGCCACTGGTCCATTTTAGAGCTTAGCATAACTTAATGGTTTTCTGGACAGTATTTTCACATTTCTCTGCTTCACTCTGGTGTGGAGTCCCTGTCCCTGTGTGCTGCTTCACTGCTCTGTCTGGGGGAAAAGCCCCGTGCCACCTCCCACTCATGACAGACAAAGCTGAAATAGCTTGTGGAGGCTGCTGTTCCTTGGCTGGGAGGCATGCTGGAAGGTGGAGGAGCTGTGGCAATGCCTTAGTGAAGGTAGGTGTTACAGGCTTGTGTTTGCTTTTATTGCATAAATGAATCTTTTGTACCTTTCTAAAGGGGAAGGGTAAATAATAAGCTGTTCCATCCCCTGCCCTGAAAGAATCATGTTACCTTGGCTTAGTCCAGCCACCACCAAAGAGGAGAGTAGAGCACAGTGTTGGCACTAATTACCTTGCAGAGTGTCATGGTTTAACTCCAGCTAGTAACCAAGAACACCACAGCAGCTCACACACTGGCCTTCTCTATTAAACTGTCTTTATCTTAACTCATGAGTTTTTCTAGCTTTTACCCCTGCTAGGTGATTTGCAGGGAAAATAAGACTGCTGACCTGGAGAGGCAAGTGTGAGGCTGTTGTGCCTTCTACAGGGTGTGGGGAACATCCCCTCAACTGCTTCAGCCTCTGTCACTGTGAGGGAGAGCATGAGTTGGTGTCTGGGACCCTGAGTGGTCCAACCAGTGTTACCTTTGCAGCCAGGGGCTGCCTTGGGGAGCAGTGAGCTGGGGGCTGCTGTGGCACAGTGAGGGTGCTTACTGTCTTCTGTGGGTCTTCACAGCAGGGCAGCAGCCCAGAAAGACCATGGTTCCTGTGCTGCAGATGTAGCAAGGCCAGGGGAGCTGAGAGGAGGAAGGTGACAACGTGGACACTTTCTTCTCTGGGGCGAAGGGAAGAGTCATTCATTGCTTTAAGGACCTGACTGAGGTAATTGAGCTGGAAATATGAGCAGGCTTTAGTGAAAGGTCATCATCTCCAAGTTGCCCTGGCACCCCAGGGTGCCTTGCTGTCCAGTGTGGACCTTGGTGATCCCAGGAAATTCCTGCCCTGCAGCAGGTTGTGGGAGGGAGGCAGAGTGCAGGGGCACAGATGCTGCTGCCCTGGTGAAACTAAAGCATGTGCTGGAGCCAGGAGCTTCGTGTGGTTCACTCTGTTCGTGTCTCTTGGCTGTGCTGGTGCCTGGAGGAGCATTTATGGAGGGGGACAGAGCATGAAGAAATAGTTGCTCCATTGTTAAAGGACTCACAGGGAGACATAGGACCCTCTGTGTCCACTGCACAGCAACACAGCAGCGTTTCTAAACGGCACATATCACAGGAACAGCCCTGGCATTCCAGATGCTCATGCAACCTGATCCTGCTTGGAGGACAGATGCTTCCTTAGGAGCTGGTGTAAGCCGTATCCTTACACCACATGCAGGATTTCACAGTGCCTATATGTCAGGAGCTGATCCCGTTTGTAACACCTCATCCTGACTCCTGACAGTGCTCTGAGTGCCAGCACAGAGCTTGGCTCTGCTCTTGGTGTGGCTGAACACAGTTTTCAGCTGATTGCCATGGCCAGGATGGGAGCTGGTCGTGTGCTTTGTGGAGATGAGGAGACAGCACGTGCATCCTCCTCTCTCCATGCTGCAGGTTTTGCTGAGGCAGTGTGTGTGGAATTGGTAATGATCCTAGGGAGGAGGTTGCCTTGCCTTGTGCCTATGGGAAGTAGTAGGGAATGAGGGCTGTGGGTCTTGTGGTGTCACCTCGTGCAAAAATGCTTAAGAAAAATACCTTGAAAATCACTCACATTCTATCAGTGTCTCTGAAAATTCTCCCCCTCCACAACTCCAGGTTGTTTGTGCCTTGGTTTTTATGCATGGTATGGATGATGCTGCCTGTGTGCATCAGAGTAACCCCTTATGCCAGGAGTGACAGTGTGAAAGGTTTGGAGTGCTGGCTGCCTGGCCATTAGGATAATGCTTTGGCACCTGCTGTGTGGATGCTCCTCCTGCTTTCAAAAGAGTGGGACAAGCTGGGTGGGTACCTCTGCCCTCTGTCTTTTTGTTTACTTTGTTCTTTGTTTCTAGCAGGTATGGATGGGAAGAAATGCAGTGTGTGGATGTTTTTACCTCTTGTCTTTACTCTGTTTACGTCAGCTGGATTATGGATAGTGTAAGTTACCTCCTGCTGGTTGTTTGGGAGAGCAAGTCAGGCTGGGGCAGTCAGAAGTCAGAATGGTGTGGGCTGCATCTCAGAATGGAGAGTCTTGTGGGGATGCTCTGTCATTGTGTTACTGTTGGGGTGGGAAGGCATATGATAAGGGGCAGGGGCCAGTCTGTGCTGGGTCATGGCTTGGAGGATCATAGAAGCATAGAATTTTAGGGGTTGGAATAGACCTTAGAGATCATCCAGTCCCAACCCCCTGCCCTGGGCAGGGACACCTCCCACCAGAGCAGGTTGGTCAAGGCTTCATCCAACCTGGCTGTGAACACTGCCAGCCTCCCTGGGCAACCTGTGCCAGTGTCTCACCACCCTCACAGGAAAAGCTTTTTCCTAAAAAAATGCACATTTTTCCCCTAAAAAAAGAAGTCACACTTTTATCTCTGAGTTTCTGTGCTCCCCAGGCCAAATTTCTGACCTTGCCTTCTTCCTGGCACATGTCACTGGATGCTGCCTGAAAAGTAATAGACAAAGATGCAAAAAATCCCTTTAATCCTGTTTTCTTTGAATGACTCAGCAGAGTGCTTGGAGAAACACTTAGGCTCTGCTTTGGGGTGGAAACTCAAAATCTGCAGCATCCAGCACTGCACTGATGACCTGCCAGCAGCTTAGTGCTGACACCTCATTTTATCACTATCACTCTGTACCAAAATGCACCCAAGACATGCATCTCCCTGAGCTGGGCTCTCTCCAAGCATGCAGGAGGATGACTGCAGCACAAATTTGGGAGTAATAAATATATGATCAGCAGCTATGCTCAGCCTGAGATGCAGTTACACTGTAGGATGTGGCTTCGCCCATGGTCTGTGTGGATGTTGTTTTCCAGCAGCAGAGGCAGCTTAAGCTGTTTGTCTGACCTCTATTGCTTGTTGTTCTTCTTGTCCCATCCCCCCTGTATTAAAACAGCTTCTGTGGAGGGAGGACCATGGTAAACCTGATGAATCAAATGATTCGAATTGAAAATGAAAACATTCCCCTGGCTGGTTATTTTTAAGGCAGATCAGTTCAGTGACCCTGTTTGTCTACCTGACCATGCAAACCAGATGCAACACAAAGGAAGGCACATAGTTAGGCTGGGAAATTAGCAAAACTGCCTGTCTGAGCAGAGAGAAACACAGGCAGCCTCCAGCAGATCCTGCCAGTGAGCTTTGAGACATTTAATGTGTTTGAGTGATATTTGGAATGGAAGCCAGGGTGAGGTTTTACATTATTTAAGTAAATTTTTTTTTTTTACAGATACTTTATAGCAGTGGAAGATAACAAAATTGTCCCACTAAATGTACCAGATAGGTAAGAGTTGGCTGTGGGCTTTATGTTCAATCACTTGTCTCTTTAAAATAACAAAACAATTAAAGCTAAATGGGAAAGAAAACCTTGAATCTTTGTTCCTATGCCTATGTCTCTAGGAAACCTGGTTCCAAAAGACCACCTTATATAAGGTAAGTGAGTTATTATCTTCCAATTGCTGTTCTGATTAATGGCTGCTCTTCATGTCTCTTAGAGTTACAATGACAAACTTTATATTTTCAAGTATTGCAGGTGATGCACCTCCTGCAAGCTGTGTGTTTAGTCAAGTCATGAACATGGCGGCATTTCTAGGTAGGAACCACGAGTGGAGTGTTTCTTTCTCTCTGTTTTAAGAGTCACAGAAACATGTTTGTTCTTGAATGTGATGGTGTGAAGTCCTTTAAACTGTGCACTTTCATTGCTGCTTCTTCCCATTGCAAAACTACAAAAGAACGAGGGAAATATAAGCTGCAGATTGCAAATGTGTCATGGGAAATGTGATGGTAGGTGAGTGTCTTGGCCATGGTGATCATGAAATGGTTGAGGTTAGAAGTTTTGCTGTAATGAGAAAAAAGGACAGCAGAATTGCTCCCCTTAATTTCAAGAAAGCAAACTTTAAGCTATTCAGGGAGCTACTTAGAGTACCTTGGGAATCTGCTTTTGAGGGCTTAGGAGTCCACAACTGCTGATCAGTCTTTAAGGATCACCTTTTAGAAGCATAGGAGCAGGCAATCCTATGGTGTGGGATTGCAGTCAAGAAGTTAGAGTACCAATCTGCTTTTGAGGGCTTAGGAGTCCACAACTGCTGATCAGTCTTTAAGGATCACCTTTTAGAAGCATAGGAGCAGGCAATCCTATGGTGTGGGATTGCAGTCAAGAAGAGACGCAGAAGACCAACTTGGCTGAACAGGGAACTCCTTGTGGCACTCAAGAGGAAAATGCCATTGTATGATCTCTGGAAATGAGATCAGACTTCACAGGAGGATTGAAGAGCTGTGGTTTCTGCTGATCAGTCTTTAAGGATCACCTTTTAGAAGCATAGGAGCAGGCAATCCTATGGTGTGGGATTGCAGTCAAGAAGAGACGCAGAAGACCAACTTGGCTGAACAGGGAACTCCTTGTGGCACTCAAGAGGAAAATGCCATTGTATGATCTCTGGAAATGAGATCAGACTTCACAGGAGGATTGAAGAGCTGTGGTTTGTACATGCAGGGAGAAGACAGGAGAGGTCAAAGCTCAGTTAGAGTTGAAACTGGCCAGAGTTGTTTTGGACAACAAGAAGAGTGTTTGTAAGCATGTCAATAGCAAAAGAAGGTCTGAAGGAAATACTATATGGATACCATCAGCAAGTGTGCTGGTGACACCAAACTGGGAGGTGCTGTTGACTCTCTTGAGGAACAAGATGCCTTCCAGAGGGATCTAGATAGACTGGAGCATTGGGGAACGATTAATGGGATGAAATTTAACAAGTCCAAATCTGGATCCTGCACCTAGGATGGAGTAACACTGGGCTCAAATATAAATGGGGAGAGCTCAGTGCTCATGAGTGGGGTGGAACAACGAAAGCCCAGCAGCCACAAGGTGAATGCATGTTCTGTATGTGATAGCCTACATACTGGGAGCTTCACAGGCAAACAGGAAGGTGTTCTTTCCCCCAGAAGATTTGCAACCCAACCCCTAAGCAAAACATCATGGGAAAAGGAAGCATGGAGCTTGGTATAACTGGATTACAAGAGAAATGCTTCCTGTGTTTAGTCTCGTCTCCAACTAAGTGGGAGGGAACCATACAGGAACACTAAGCTTGGCCTGCAGTGAACTCCTCCCTCTGGATAGAAAGAGGAGGAGGTGGAGTCTGTGAGCCCCCAGTCAGGTTTTTACTGCAGCAGGTTCTACCTAATGACACCCCTTGCATTCTGTTTCCTTCTCAGCACTTGTGGTGGCTGTCCTGCGCTTCATTCAGCTGAAGCCAAAGGTGCTAAACCCTTGGCTGAACGTCAGTGGCTTGGTGGCATTGTGCTTGGCCTCTTTTGGGATGACCCTGCTCGGCAACTTTCAGGTACTGCATTGCAGGCTTGGACTATTCTGTTTGTCATGTGAGTTTCCTGCTCTTCTAGCAGATTGCTTAGGTCTTTGTGATGTCAGCTCAGGAGATAACGTGTCTGTCTGTGCCCCAGCCCTCCTTATACCTGCTCTGCCACCTCTATCTGCCACTTACATGGCTCCAGTGGCATCCTGAGATCATAGAATTATAGAATTTTTAAGGGTTGGAATGGACTTTATAGATCATCTAGTCCCAACCCTCTGCCATGTACAGGGACACCTCCCACCAGAGCAGGTTGGTCAAGGCTTCATCCAACCTGGCTGTGAACACTGCCAGGGTTGGGGCAGCCACAGCCTCCCTGGGCAACCTGCGCCAGTGTCTCACCACCCTCACAGGACTGAGCTTTTTCCTAATATCTAACCTAAATTTCCCCTTGCAATTTGTACCCATTGCCCCTTGTCCAAGGGGCAGGGATGAAGGACCAGAGTAATTTTTCACATATTTCCAGCAGGATTTGCACTTGCATACTTACACTTGACCTGCCAAGAGCCACAGCGGGAACCTATTGAATCTCTTGAGCCCTGGGAGCTGGCACAGATGGTCCTGGATAGAAGGATTGAGCATGAAGTTTACACACACATCTGTGCAAACAGATGCACAGCTGCTCATGCAGATTTAGCAGACTGTTCATTGTCCTTCATTCAAAACATTTTGCTTTGAATCTGCCTCCTGCTGACCCTCAGACCTGCCAGGAGAGGGATGCAGCAGAGGAGTGCCACAACATCTGATGTGATGGGTGCCTGGATGAGTTCTCAATCTGTTCTGCAGTGTTATGAAACCAAACATCTGCCACATCTGTAGGGATGGATGTCCACTGTTCACGGGTGTGGTCTGTTAGGTTGGCAGTGAAAATCAAGGCACTTGGGTTTCCCCGTCCCTTTGCTGACCCTGATGCTCTGCCTCTCACTGGGGTGCAAGTAATGACTCCCAATAATGGCAGGAACTGAGAAAGGTCAGTGTAGACTGGTGATTTCCCTGGCTTTGCAGATAGAGAGCCAATACAGAGAAGGTTCTTGTTTTGTGGAGGGTGAATGTCTGGGTTCTAGAGTAATTGCAGGAACTTTGTGCCCTTTACAGCTGACTCATTTTTTTTTCTTTTTGAGTGATGTGTGAGATAAATTGACTTTTATGGACCTGCTCTTCCTAACTCCACAAGCCCAAATCCTGGAGGCTTGTTTTTTTCACCAGAGCTTCCCAGCTAGGAATTATGAAGCCTTTGTAATAGCCTTGTCTGCCTGTGAGAAGAGTATTTCTAGTACAAGTCAGGCACTAGGAAACAGTTTCAACCTCGCCTTCCTTTTTTTACTCCTCAGAGCAAATTAATTTACCAGTGGATACTTTGAATCATGCCTGGTTATAAATTCTGAGCTAATTATCCACTCCTTGTTAGTTACCTGTATCCTCACTTAGATGGTTTGCCAAACATGAAAGCATATAGTAACAAGACCTTAGTCCATGTTTTTCCCTGCCTGACTGCTAATCTGAATGTGTCATTAAATCCTATTTCTGGAAAGTTACAGATTGGATGTTTTAGAGGGACATTATTGCTGTGAGTCCCTTGCAGTGCAGGCCTTGGGAAAGGCAACTCAATCCCACCTTGGACCGACCCTTGGAAAAACACTCAAGGTAGAGAGGAGAGGTGAGAGACCAGTGGAGGCACAGCAACTATATTGTTATCCTGTAGGTTGTGTGTTATTTGATGGGGACTTGTTAAATCACTGAACAGGAATCAAGGCTGCAGGGAGGAAATAACAGAGTGATGGTTTCTTTTCTAGAAAAGCCTTAGAGGCAGAGGGAAAAGGGAAATTGTTTGGCTTAAGTCTTGTCCATGCTTAACTTTCTGAATGGATTTGCAGCCTCGAGGGATCTCTCTGCAGATTCTTGCTTATTGAACCTGTCTTTTTGCCTTGCAGTATTGCACAGTCACTGAGCCCTGTGAGATAGAGCAGCCCAAGGAACAAAGACTTGCACTGCAGAGATTGGTTTCATATTGCCTCAGGCTCCAATGGGCAAGGATGGGCAGGAGAGGGAATTTGTTGGAGAAACTTTCCAAACAGGAGCATGTGTTTGTGTTTTGGCTTGGGCTGGCTCGACAGAGGTGTCAGGGCTCTGGCTACACACTGCCCCAGGCAGCACTGGTGCATGCAGCTAGGTCGCACTGAAGGTCGCACAATTTCCATCCATTGCAGGGAGCTGTACAAGACTTAAGAGGACTGGAGCATCTCCCCTATGAAGACAGGCTGAGGAAGCTGGGGCTGTTCAGCCTGGAGAAGAGAAGGTTGTGTGGAGACCTCAGAGCACCTTCCAGGAGCTGAAGGGGCTCCAGGGAAGCTGGAGAGGGATCTGTGTTAGGAGCTGCAGGGACAGGACAAGGGGCAATGGGTACAAATTGAAAGAGAGGAAATTTAGGTTAGATACTAGGGAAAATGTTTTTTGCCATGAGGGTGGTGAGACACTGGCACAGGTTGCCCAGGGAGGCTGTGACTGTCCCAACCCTGGCAGTGTTCACAGCCAGGTTGGATGAGCCTTGAGCAACCTGCTGTGGTGGGAGGTGTCCCTGCCCAGGGCAGGGGGTTGGGACTAGATGATCTCTAAGGTCCATTCCAACCCCTAAAATTCTATGATTCTATGAAGACCCAGTGGGTTGTTGTTGCCTGTCATTCCCATTGCTTCGAGACAGGGAGGGATTTATTTCTGAGCTCTTCATTTGTGAGTGTTGTCAGGGAGCTGTGGGGGCAGTCCCCAAGCAACTGCATTTTCCACTCGCTTGGGCTTTGGGCAGAAGATCTGCTCGACTGTGTTAGCTGTCAACTCATCTTGGTTATGTTACACCTTACACCTCTGCCAGAAAAAATGATACAGAATCTCTGTCTCACACCCCAGTGATTCCCACTCTTCCCTATCCCACCCCAGCAGCAATTCAACTAGCTATTAAGTAATTCCTGTTGTGTCCAAACAATCAATGTTTTGTTTGTTTCTAGCTTTCCAACGATGAGGAGATCCACAATGTGGGCACGTCGCTGACCTTTGGCTTTGGGACCTTGGCATGCTGGATCCAGTCTGCTCTTACCCTCAAGATCAACCTGAAGAATGAAGGGCGGAGAGCTGGGATTCCACGAGTGGCTCTGTCAGCCAGCATCACCCTCTGCGTGGTGCTCTGTATCCTTTTGTCCTGCTCCCTGGGTAACCAGATATTATATATATCCAGCACTTCCTGCAGCAGGGAACATTGCCACTTCTCACATCTGCCCCAGGATCTCAAAGCGTTTAGAAATCCTACTCAGTTAGGAATCCTACTCAGTTTGTCTTCATGGCTTTTTGCTACCTGTGTTTTACCAGGATGCACAGCTTCACAGGTAGGCTCACTAAGCCCATAAATATATTTTTTCTAGCAGATTGCTTAGGTTTTTGTGATGTGAGCTCAGGAGATAACGTGTCTGGCTGTACCCTAGCCCTCACTGTACCTGCTCTTCCACCTTTATCTGTCACTAGTCCCAGTGGCATCCTGAGATGAAGGGCCATGGTCATTTTTCACATATTTCCAGCAGGATTTGCACTTGCATACTTCCATAGTACATATGGGGAGATCTTCTGCCCATAATATATTTCCTTCATAAATGTTTTGAAAACTTCTTAGTTAGTGATATCCAAAGTGGTTAAAACACTGAATAGTATCTGTGTGGTTTAATGGCACTACTCTTGCCTACACAGTAGCATTTAAGACTATGCAAAATATTGAGATAAAATTGTCATGAGAACAAAGGAATAAAGGGAGAAATCAGGTTTCTGAAGATGAGAAGATTTTGATGTGTTTGTTGAAATGTTCCAGAGTGTTATATCCAGCACTACCTTTTAAAACAGTTATCACAGTCAGGAGCTGCTGGGTTGTGAGGACCTTGGGTTAAAACTAGGTGATTTACAAATGGGATTTGGTCTGTGGGGTCTGTGCTCACTCAGGTTGCATGTGACTTCCTCTCCACCTTGTGCCTGTCAGCCCCACTCTAGTCCTTTTGTTCATACCAGCACTCATGTGCCCTGGGTGTTTGTTTAGGATGGATCCAGTCATTGCATGGTTGCATCAACCTGTGTTAGGAACTGCAGTGACAGGACAAGGGGCAAAGGGTTCAAATTGAAGGCGGGGAAATTTAGGCCCATGGCAGTTGGGGATTGGGACTAGATGATCTGTAAAGTACATTCCAGTTCCTAAAATTCTATGATTCTATGATGAGCATTAGTGCTGGGTTAAACAAGAAGAGCAGGAATAAATGGTGAGGAATAAGCTTATCCCCTTCTTTGGGCAACAGCCTGTTTTTAAAATAATTCCTGTCACTTGCCTGGTTTTGAATGTTTGAACCAGTGTCCAGAGGAATAGCAGATTGGGGTGAAGGTGTAACATCAGTCACCTCTTAAGCTTCCTTGAAAAAACTGGTAGCTGAGCTTCGGTGTACATAATGTGGGAGTTTGCCTGGTTCTTGTGGTGTTCCTGTCCTCTCGTTGCCTCAAGCCCATAGCTCCCCCAGCATGACTGGGGTAGGGCTGCATGTGGGAATCTCCTGCTGTACTGACATCTTCAGAAGGTTCTTAGCTGGGAGCAGGAGTAGCCACGGAATAGCTGCTTCTGTGCAGACACACTGCCAACTTTGCAAAACCCTGGGGCTCCATCTCATGCAGTTTGTGTATAAGCCTTTCACTACAGGGGAAGTAGGAGATCCTTAAAGCCAGACACAAAATGCTGTTTGCTGAAATGAAGCTTTTGTTGCTTACCCCAAGCCCAAGATGAAAAGTCTCTGATTACCTGTTTTTGTGCAGTTAAAGCATGGCAGAGGCTGCTTGTTGTTTGTTTGTTTTACCTGTGAAGATATGTGAACCTACATGCTTGGAGTGCAGAGAAAATCCTGGGAGAGACAAGAGCCAGGAGGTTTAGAGGAGGTGTGGATTGGGCTGGATTGGGCTAGGGCAGGTCCTCAGCTCAGGAAGGTGTCCTCTGCTTTAGGGAAGATGAGAAATGCTTTTATGAAGTACTGCAACACAGCCTGAGGCACGGCAGTGAGACCCTGGTGCCAGGCAACATGCACTCTAAGCACATGAGCCTGAAGGAGTTTCTGGCCCTGAGTGTTCTTTTTTCTTTCAGTATACCATGCCATACTGTGTCGACTGATGCTTACAGATTTCACAGACTGGGGCAGTTTTGCAGGTGATCTAAAGAGATTTCACAGTGTAGGATGAAAGGTGTTCCCACTGCCTGTGACGCAGAGATCTGATCCAGGTCCCACTGGGAGGCTCCTGGCAGGTAGGAGCTCACAGCCAGATCCCCAGCCTCCTCTGTTCCTGGCTAGTAGGATGCTCAAGCAAGTCATTGACTTCCCTGCACCCAAGTCTTTCCCTCTGTAAATGTTTATCAGCCTGATCTGCAATCAGGAAGGCCTGGTCTGTATAGGAGAGCTGCTGTGCTCCATGACCATCACCTGACATCCCTTTCATCTCTGGCATCACATTCAAACTCTCCTCATGATGCCTGGTTGGGTTGACTGTCACCCGGGTGACTTTGATTGTTAAGATAGTCTTCCCTATTGGCTTTCTCTCATACTGGCCAGTCTCTCTGCTCCCATTAGTTCTCCTTGACTTTCCTCTTCCAGATTTCATCCTCATGGCACAGGGCATTCACATGTATGCTTCCAGGATCCAGTGGGGCCTGGTGATGTGCTTCCTGTGCTACTTTGGCACATTTGCAGTGGAGTTCAGGCATTACAGATTTGAGATCATTTGCTCTGAGTACCAGGAAAACTTCCTGAGCTTTTCTGAAAGCTTATCAGAAGCCTCTGAGTACCAGACAGATCAGGTGTAGCCTGTCCTCTGGCAGGGGGGGAGGGGGGCAGGTGTGGTCTCATGGGTTAAACATGACCTCATTTACACTTTTTAGATGGGTTTGTTTTCATGTGCAATCATGATCATATTGCCAAAGGGCTCTGAGGGTGGCTGTCTCATTAAGAGCCAAACAAAAGTAGGTGTCTGCTGGAAGAGGAGTGGATCCTCCTCAGCGGCAACATGAGAGAGCACAAGCTGTTTAGTTTGTGCTGCCAGTGACTCTTTCTGAGTGGCTCTGTCACACTCCTGTTGTTCAAAACATCCAGCAGCCAGTCCTTGTGATGTCCCTCTGAGACAGGTCCTCCTCAGCCTGCTCTGCAGAGAAGGAGGTGAAGGAAGCAGACTTCTTCAGGCACCAAGAGTCTTCAGGAGCTGCCAGTTCCCGAGTCACCAGACTGCAACTCTTGTGTGTTTCTCACATTGTTTTCCTTGCTGCCAACTGGGGTGACTTGGTAGGGTGAGAAAGAGCAGCTGTTTCTTCAGAACATGGAATCAGACAGTGGACGACCTCAACTGACTGGTTTTTATGGCAAGCAAGCAAGCATCACTTCCAGCCTGGAAAGCAGCCGATGGTAAATCTGAGTTTGGAAGACTCAGGAAGTGAGACTTGGCCAATGCTGCTTTGTAGCTGGGCAGATCATCCCCAGGTCAGAGAAAATGACACACTGGGTGCTGTGCTTGGCTTCCTGGTTCAGACTCAGTGATGGGGACTGGTGGAAGTGAGGTACTGAATGAAGATGAGAATGCCTGTGTGCTCTGAAGATAACCCAGAAAAGGCTGCTCTTCCTAAGTGTGTAGTGCTTCTGCCACCTATTGTGTATAGTATTTAAAAAGCTTTTTCTTTTTTGTTCACTGAGGGGGAAAAATTGTCTTAGAGACACCAGGCTCGTTTGCAAAGAGAACACCACCATTGCAAGTGGTTCTGGGTACAGGGTTTGGTTTTGCTCCCTGTGCACTTACAAGTCAAACTTCAGACTTGCTGACCCTAGGCCTGGGCTTTGAGCCCCTCAGTGTGGTCAGTTGTCCACAGATTTCAGTGAGCTTCCAAGGTGCAGGGAGGCAGTTCTGCCCTGGATGTGGCCTGAGGGCTGGAGGTTCAAGAAGGGAACAGGAAAACCAGCAGGGCTTCTCCCTCTGTAAAAAGAAGGTTTTCAAACAGAAGGTCTGTTTTCAAAGAAAAAGCAGAAGCTCAAAGCCCCTGTTTGAAAACCTGATTTTAGGAAGGCTGCTGTATTGGCTGGGCAGGGGAATGCATGATGGGAGTTGCTTCTCATGAATATAACTCCTGTTTTCCTCCACAAATCAGGCTCAGCTTAGGTTTGCATCTTGTCTGAGCTGCAGGAAAATAAGCGGAAATTAAAATGGTAGGAAAAGACATTTGAAATGGAACTCGTACTGCTCTGTGGCTTTCCTGACAGAAGTGGAAAATGTACAAGGGCATTCAGTCTTCTGCAAAGGTCACAGTCCTCTCCTGAGAGAAGAAACAGTTGAGACAAACTGGTGTAAGCAGAAAGCTTTCAGCCAGTCCTTTATCTTCTGTGCACCAACGTTTGTTCTCGGCAGCTGTTACAAATCTAGTGCATTTCCAGCCAACAGAGGGTTGTTGTGGATTGCTGAAGGCTTCCTCCTCAGAGCAGTGTCATTAGTGGAAAGCTGCACTGGGCTGAAGGTGGCCCAAGGACACAGCAGCATATCTAGGGAGCTCCTCCTGGGTGAGAACGGGGGGGGGACAGCCTGGAGAACACACAGGTGAGGATCCTCTTACACAGGTTTGCACACCCAATCCATATGGAGCACAAAATAGCAATTTCTTTTAAGGGTGTTTTACTGTATATAGTCTACTGTGACTTTTCCCCTCCCCAAGCAATTAATACTTTCAGTTTATCATTTTATATTTTGTAATTTTATCAAAGGAAAAAAATGTGATTATTTTCTTCCCCTTTTTCTCCTTTTCCTATATGCAATCCAAAGTGAACTTCAGGTTTTTAGTGACAACTGTACATTTCTTAGAGTATTTCTAACAGCACATTTCAGTACAACTAAATGACAACTGATATACTCTGAAACATGACCACTAATAAAGTGCTTTTATGGAGAAAGTGAGCTTTATTTTTGTCCCCTGCTCCAAGCATAGCTTTCTGATGGCAAAGGCAAAACAAAAGGTGAGTGTTTACAGTGTAATGATTAATGTTATCACTTAAGGAATCCAGGGACTATTCAGCCATGCAGATACACTTATTGTAACAGTGCTAATTAGCAGCTCTTTCTAGGAGCAGGATCACACTCATTCCATAGCCCAGAAAGGCATCCAGACTAGCTGCTCCACAGCTTGACCTGATACTATGGAGGTTTTAGAAGGGCAGTGCTGGCATGATGTGATTTCCTCCTCAAATGCCCATCCTTGCTCTTTGCACAGCAGCCTCCCTCCCCAGGGACAGCTGTAGATGCAGATCAGAGCTCAGGACAGCAGCATGCACGTTAGGATTGTGTTTGGGCTGTCCACGAAGTGCAGAACACAGAAGTGAGTACACAGCAAGTGACACCCATGCACAAAGTGCCGGAATGAATGGGGATTTCACTGCCTCTGCCTCCACTACTATCAGGTAGAACCTAGCTGTGGCTCCCACTGCTGCAGCCCCAGAGCCTCAGCTGAAATCATGAGATGGCCAGGGAGGTAATACAGGTTCCTTGGCAGGACAAGGCTGCTGCCTTTAAAGAAAGGATCAGGGAGGGTGAAAGCAGGAAAACGAAGTGTTCACAGGTCTAAAAAATAAAAACTAATTTGCCTTTAGGTGCTGGGATCACTGGTGACAGACAGGAAAGCTAAATACTGTGAGGGAGTGAACACAATGAAAGCAAAGTTGTGTTTTTATTTACTACGTTAGGAAAAGTGCCATGACCACCTGATATACGTTGGCACAGTTTAGGTAGGGTGAAAAGGTCAGGGGTTTAATTGTCATTCAATGCAGCAGGATGTCCCCCTCAGGAGCAGTTTGACAAGGTTTGCTCACAGTCACCAGTGCTGTGAAGGTGTGACTGGGTGATGTTGGCTACTGAGGAGGAGCTCCATAGGTTAGTGCTGAGATACTTCAGAAACACAGTCAAGCTGACTTTGGCATTCAGCCAGTTGTCGCCCATAGTGTAGTGTCCCACCACAGTGCAGCAGTGAAGTGTGCCCAGAATTTAACTTTTAAAGCTGTATTTACATGCACTCTACTTCACTCTGGTAGGCTGTGTATGCAAGTTGTACTGTTTTGTACCTAGACCTGCTGAGGATATAGCCAAGATTTATGTTGTTCCTTGTCTAAACAGCTTGCTGCAGCAAGGACAGGCTCTTTGTGTCAGCCCAAACTGGCTGTATTATAGCCCACAACTGGCATTTTCCTTGGGGAATCCTAACTTTGAAAGGTTTGACTTAGCCAGCAACCTTGTCTGCAGGGAGAAGCTCATATCCCCTCACGGTCCCCAGAGGTGCCTCTGGGACAAAGGGACATAAACCTTGTTTGCAGACTGCTTCTGAAAATGATGGAGCTTGTGGTGGGGCATCTTAGCACCAGATTCCAGTGGGTGAGTCTGAAGGATGCATCCCCTTAGCTAACTGCTAGCCAGGAAAGGGGAGGAACAGCAAGGCTCATGGGTGCTGCTCCTCACCCTGTTCCCAGCTCCAGCTGGCAGCAGGTCTCTGTCCTGCTGCACAAGGGACCCCACACCATTCTCTCCATCCATACCTGCCTGCACTAGTTGTGGGTCCAAGACATGATGTGGATTTGGTTTCAAATTCTGATTATGGACAAAATTACCTAACGTTTGACGAGGACAATTCAGGTGAAGCACAGTCTGTTGTGCGTGCACCACTTTCCCTAAGTGGAGGAAGGCAGGAAAAGTTCGGTGAAAGATGAGATGAGGCTGTAATACGATTTCTCATCATCTGTCAGTCCTGCATTGCCTGGTCTGATCACCACAGCCACGTGAGTATCTGCTTCCTCGGCTGCATTGGCTTCTGAAACAAACAGAGGTGGGGAGAGGGGAGATGAGATCTGCTTACCCACCTCTTCACACCAAAACACTGAAGTGCTTTTAAAGGTTGAGGCTGAGACAGCAGAGCTTGCATGTGGCACTGAGGGCTCTAGAGAGGAACCAGATCCTGGCAGAGCTGCTGTGGATGGCTGTGGTTGCCATGTAATGAGAGTGGACAGGAGCTGGCTGCCTTGCCATCCCCTCCCCTCCCCCAGCTGATGGCTGTCCAAGGCACCTCGCAGGCAGCACGCACCATCAGCTCCATTCCTGTCATGGGGAGGCTGGGCTGTGGTCAGGCTGAGGCATTAGTGAGCCAAACAGTCCCTTGCTCAATCATTTCTCACAAGATTCTTTTGTTCCCTGAGCGCACGAGGCCACAGGAAGATGACCCAAGGGAAAGCAGGTAACTACAAGCTTCCACGGGCTCTGCTGCCAGGGCTGGGGAGGAGGATTAACTCCTGGGATTATAACCCAGTGCCGTTTCTGCCAGAAAGATGTTTCCAACAAAGGCAGGGAGTGAAATTAGTTTCCCAAGCCTGGCTTTCCAGGGGTGGTATCTCAATGTTTTCCTGCTGCTAACCACAAGTGACACAAAGAACTGGTCTGGGGTGCATGTGCCATGTGGCAGCAGAAACATCACTAGTTCCCCTGAGCACAGGTCAAACCACTGACCCTGTTTGTAAATGGGTCATACCAACTGCTTCAGCAAATGCTCCACTCTGCTTTAACAGTCTCTCCTTGCTTGCTGGTGCAAAGGCAGGTTTTCTACTTGACCTATTTTGCCTTATTGCAGCGCTGCTCATCGACATCACTGCTGTGTGCAAGGGAGTGTCAGGGAGGATGACAGCAGCTAGAGGGAAGGTGCTGAAGCAAAGTGATCTGCAGCATTTCTGGGGTGCTTGTGACAAGTGTGCAGCCCACGTTCCAAGAGCACCTGCCTCCTCTGCACAGGTGAGAGCCAGTAGGACTGGCAGGCCACCTACCTCGAGGGACATCTGTCAGGAAGAGGATGTTGTTGGTGGCACACCCAATGCTGGCAGCAATCCTTCTGTAGCTCTCACTTTCTACCTTGGGGCCTATTTTGGTATCAAAATGGCCATCAAAGAGCTGAAAGAGAGAGAGAAGCACAGTCCACTGCTGAGTGCCACCTGAAGAGCTGGGCTAACCTCACTCCTGAGCAAGCTGTCCCCTCTCCTTTCCACCACAGTAGCAAGGTGCTGATGTAGCACAGTCAACTGGTTGAGCTTTACTCCTGAGGATCAAACCCACTGCCTCATCTTCCTGTCCCAGACTTCATTCACAAAGCATTAGTGAGGGCAGTTGTGGGAGAGGACTGCTCTGCAGAGGGAGAAGATGTAAGGAAGGTGATAAGGTTATCTACCTCTAGGATATCACCTTCTGTAGAATATCCAAACAGAAGCTTCTGGGCTTCAATGCTGCCTGAAGAGTAGATATAGATCTTCATCCCTGCTTCCCGCCACTTCCGGATGGCTGGAACCACGTCCTCGAAGAGTCTGGAGCAAAACAGGCCAACAGGGAAAAGCAAACCCAGAGGCACCTGGATGTTCTCCAGCACACACCTGCCCATTATTCCTTAACACCCTCATACCACTTGCATTTCCCAGTGGGAACTGAGACAACTTAGTCAGTCCCGAGCCTAGTGTCAGCTCTTGGTTGCCTAGACCCAAAGACTAAGCTCAATGGATTTGTGTTTCACTGCATGATCAAGACTGAAATGAAGTGTCTGCAGCTGGTTCCACAGCAGCAGTGACCTAGCTTAATCCATGCCTGAACATAAATGTATTGTCTTTTGCATTTGTACTGGGGCTGTTCCCAGGAACAGCTTATGTAGCTATTTTGCTAACAAACATCTAGGAAAGATGGACCCCACACCTGCCCCACAGGAAGGGGCACACAAGCAGCAGTCAAGGGTAGGAAGGCTCTACAGAGAGACCTGGAGTGACTTGATCACTGAACTGAGGACAACTGCATGAGGCTCAATAAGGCTCAGTGCTGGTCCTGCACTTGGGACACAACAACCCCAGCAATGCTACAGGCTGGGGGAGGAGTGGCGTGAGAGTTGTTTGGCAGAAAGGGACTTGGGAGTGATGGTGACAGCGGCTCAATATGAGCCAACAGTGTGCACAGGTGGGCAAGAAGGCCAAAGGCATCTTGGCTGTTATCAAGAAGAGTGTGGCAGCAGGACTATGGCAGTGATCATCCCCCTGTACTCAGTATTGGTGAGGTCACACCTCAGTGCTGTGTTCAGTTTTGGACCCCTCACTGCAAAAAGGACATTGAGGCACTGGAGCGAGTCCAGCCAAGGGCAACGAGGCTCATGAAGTGCTTAGAATACATCCTATCAGGAAGGGCTGAGGGAGTTGGGTTTGTTCAGTCTCGAGAAGAGGCTCAGAGGTGACCTCATCACTCTCTACAACTACCTGAAAGGAGGCTGTAGAGAGGTGAGGGATGGTCTCTCCTGACATGCCTGCAGGGAGAGGACTAGAGGGAATGACCTTGGAGTAAGACAGGGGAGAGCCAGCCCAGGTATCAGAATTTTTTTTCCACTTTTAGGGTGGTCAGGCACTGGAATATTGCTCACAGAGGTGGTGGAGTCACCATCCCTGGAAGTGTTTAAGAGGCACCTGGACCTGGTGCTGGTTGATATGGTTTAGGGGTTACAGTGGCAGTGCTGGGTGGATGGTTGGACTGGATGATCTTAAAGGTCTCTCCCAACCTTGATGATTCTACAAATTACTCACACAATTACTCACTCTCCTTTGACGTGCCCAGTTGCATAGGCTGCCCTCCACATGTGGCCCTGCAGCTGCTTCAGTGCTGTGGTCTTCCTGTCCAGGGACATCTGCCAGTGCACATTGTCTACAACGGCCTGGATGACGCGCTCCAGCTCTTCTTCCCCACTTCCACTCTCCAAAGGGATCGGCACAGCCCCGTCCAAGCTGGAATCCTCCTGAGCCTGGAAATCATCCATGACAAAAAGAGGGAAGAGGTGGAGTGGTTTCAACATCTCTAATTTAGTAAAGTGGTCTAACACCTGTATCCATGCAACTCTGTGCAGGACACAGTTCGAACTGCTCTTCACATGAGGGGCCACAACATTGTTTGGATGCTTTTCTCAAAGGGAAATCCAGACTCTAGTAGTGTTTAGAAACACTTGCTTGGATTGTACCATCCAAACCAAACAATTAGCATTATTGTAGCTGCATTGCAAACACTCTAATGAGAATTCTATTTGCTTAAGTATTTAATTACTGAAATTAAGGCAAAGCAAATGCATCTGTTGGCTTCAGCCACAGGTCTCAGATTGATGCTGTGTCCCTGTACTGAGGCAGGATATGTTACCCTGTGCATGACATCAAGTGGGAGCCCAGAACTGCTCTCCCTGCCATACCATGTGCTGTCTGGGCTCAGAGAACTATTTCTAGTCCTTCCCATAAGGACCCATTTCTGCTGCTCTGCCCAAGCAGGTTCTCTACATAAACTGCAGCCCTTTTGCATCCCAACTCCTCCCCCTCCCTTTATGAAGAACAGGAAATCAGTCTCAGAAACACCTTGTCCCATCCTGGCCTCCAGCTCCTCTCCAAGCTCTTGGGTGACCAGGATGGTCCAGAACGTTTGTATGTCCATGCCAGCCCTGGACTGCAGCAACTGCTGGTTATACCAGCACAAACCCCTTCCAGATGCCTTTTCCCTTCCTTCCAAAATGCCTCCCCAAAAGTACACTGCCTCCCAAAGAGGTGTGGATTCAAAAAGAGAAAGGCATAGTGCAGGCAAAAAGCTGAAAAGTCATGGTTCAACACCTGCTCAGGGTGGCTGAAGACCAAGGTAAGCTTTTCCCTGAGCACAACCCCAGGTTTGGGGTGGGGGAGAATCTGACCATCGAGGCAGCAGCCTGTGGCAGGAGGGAGGGTGGGCAGAGACACATGGCTCATGTTGGGTGACTGGGGGAGTCTGAGTGACCTGAAGCTTCAGGCATGCTGTGAAAATCCAGAAAGACACGGTGTGGCACTGTTACTTAACCTGTTTCCTCAGAAGTCCAACATCCCGCTGGCACTCCTCCTCCTCCCAGTGAGCACGCAGATACTCCTTCACGTTGTCTTTGATGTAAGGGAACAAGATCTCCTGGCAGAAAAACAGGCTGTTCATTTAACCTGGCAGAGGTAAGGCTGACTTGCTTTCAAAGCAACCATTTGCACATGCTGGTGTGTACAGTTATTTTCCTCACTTAAGCTTCCCCTGCAGTACCTGTGGAACTGCCTGCCAAGGGTGTCTGCCTGGTCAGAGGACAGAGCCACCTTGGGCTAAGATTAATGCAGGTGGATTTTTTACACAGATGTTTATGTAGCTGCAACTTTTCAACCCCAGGATGGGAAGGTGGGTGATAACTTTTCCTGGGCTTGCAAAAAAATGGTCTCAAATGGCAGATGTGACCCCACATTCCCACTGATGGAGGAGTACAAGGCTGACCACGTGTGCTCTAAATTGACAAGTTATGGGGCACTTGTCCTAACAAAGGTCATTCTGAAGACACATCTTCACTTCTCACCAAACCCAGAGGACATTTTAAAAACCAAAGTCTAGTCCAGTGACACTGAGCTCTCCAGGACAGTCTTGGAAACGAAATGAAATGGGGTTAGGGAAAAGTGCCACAGGAAAATTACAAACCTTCATGAAAATCCCAAGGGCAACCAGAAATAATTGCAAATTGCTCTCATTAGTGGTGTTTCACAAGCGAGAAGCCACAAGCAGGCACAATGCAGCATCTCTGGATGCAGCAAGAGCCTCAGGACAAGGGCTGAGAGCTGCTTTCTTTGGGTACAGAACTGAGCTTTTCTTAATGGGTGAGAAACTAACCTGAGCACACCTCTCTTCAAAAAATGGTCCATAATTTCCTTCTCCTTGTTGTATGTCAGCTTTAACTTGTTACTGAATGAAGAAAACAGTGGTCCTGAGGTGATATGGTGGCAGAACTGCAGGATTTTCTGTTCCTCCAATGTTGTGTTTTCCATGATGTTTATTTTAAAAACAATGTAAATTTCCTAGGAAATTACCACAAACTTGTCTAGGGAAATCAACAGCCTTGTAATACCCCCCGTTACTCTCTCATTTCCTTTACTTTCAAACTATCTTTTAAATCATGGAGAAAATGAAAGAGTATTCCCTGGGAAATGCAACTGAGTTAACCTCCTTGACAACTCACACGTCAAAAGGTCCCAATTGTTTTCCAAAGGCAATGTTTCATGCACTTGTGCTGGCAAAGACAAACTTCCAAACAGGCTCTGAAAGTGCAGTGTATTCTGAGATTTGGGGGATTTTACAAGGGGAAAAGTCTTGGTCTGTGGACCAAGAGGGGACACCCATGCCACAGCTGGCTCACCAAGTGGCCACCAAATACTCTCTTTCCTGGTACATTTCCTTAATCCACCATCCACTGACTTATTCTATTTCCTTGCTTTGCATATTCAGTAATTCTAACACTAAAGAAAGGATCAATAAACCACTTTGATATTACAGAATAACAGTGCCTGCAGAACCAGCAATAGATCTTTTAAAGGAAAACAGAAATTATGGAGGTTCACTGAAAGTCCAAATGGAATAACTTGTTCCAAGAATTTCCGGTTTTATTGAGAACCAAAACTCACTTGGCTTCCCTGCAACACAAAGACTTTGGGCAGGGAACTGTCTCAGGTGTATTGCATGTTAACAAAACAGCTTCAAGGTGGATATAAACAACTTCATTGCTCTGTTAGATGTTTAGTAAGGAATCTGAGCTGTTCGAACTGTTTAAATTGAAAGATATTGAGGGAAGGGAGACACCTGCAATGCCATCTAGACCTGAAGCTTCTTCAAGAGCACTGGAAGAACATGGACAGGAAAGATGTAGGTCATGCTGTTCATCTGCTAAACTGTGTTAGCAGAAACATCTAGAAAGCCTGACAGGAGCTTTCACCCACCATGTGGGTCACAAAGCACCTTTGTAAACCACTGGCAAAAAAATATCCATCAAAAGCTATAATGCCTCATGGAGAAATACAAGAAGGGATAAATCTGTTAGGTGTCTTAAACACAATTTTTTAGCCTGTGAACACTTCGTTTTCCTGCTTTCACCCTCCCTGATCCTTTCTTTAAAGGCAGCAGCCTTGTCCTGCCAAGGAACCTGTATTACCTCCCTGGCCATCTCATGATTTCAGCTGAGGCTCTGGGGCTGCGGCAGTGGGAGCCACAGCTAGGTTCTACCTGATAGTAGTGGAGGCAGAGGCAGTGAAACCCCCAT
>NW_008668227.1:25310-26058 GCF_000695815.1 Acanthisitta chloris
TGTCACTTGTTGTGTACTCACTTTGGTGTTCTGCACTGGAGCTTGCCCTCGTGGACGGCCCAAATATAATCCTAATGTGCACTCTGCTCTGCACCTACAGCTGTCCCTGGGGAGGGAGGCTGCTGTGCAAAAAGCAAGGATGGGCATTAGGGGAGGAAACCACATCATGCCAGCAAACTGCTCCCTCCTGCAGGTCACACCAGCCTGGATAGGGACCGAAACCTCTCAGAGAGGACCCGCAGTGCTTGGATTTGAATAGCATATTTCCACCCCCTGTCCTGATGCCTCCTGCTGGGCCCGCAGCCCTCCCAGTCCTCTGGTTCCTGCACCTAAGCCAACATTTTCAACAATCTTAAGCCTTTTCCCAGGCAAGGCAAGCCACTCGTAGACACACACACACCCGCTGCGCTCGGTGTGCTCTGAGCTGTCAATGAACACGGGGGACGCAGCACATGACACTGGAAGCATCTGCCCGTACCACCCTTCTGCAGGGAAAAAGCACGGGAGAACCCCGAGATCCTGCTCCAGGCTCTCTGCAAACGCGGGTGCGGTGCTGCAGCCATCCCAGGAACAGCAACGCTCGAGGGCTTTTCCCGGACGAGGCTCAGAGAGCTCCAACTGCCCTATATCCATGAAAAAAATCCCAGCCCAGCAAAGAGGCAGACGATCGGCAAGACAAGACGTATTTTCTTGCGAGCATTATGCGGGAAAGCGCAGAAAATGGGTCACGGCTGTCGCTGCCGGCGGC
>NW_008668228.1:0-1193 GCF_000695815.1 Acanthisitta chloris
TCTAAAACATTGTTAACAGGTCCTGATATTGACATTTTGGTATCAAATGAGAACACAGAAAAAAATCACATTGTAAAAATTTTTGCTTTGTTGCTCTGTTCTTTTTCTCTTTCATAGTTTCCTGTTGAAGAGTAAAAAGCAGTTGCTACCTCCTTATCCAAACGGAATAATGGCTCTATGTCAACTCTTGCCCATTTTCTTAATATTTTATACCATAAGATTAAAAAAAATAGTTCAACATGCTGGCCACTTTTGCAAAAGTATTTCATCTAAGTATTTTTTTAAACTTCAGAGGCATAAAACCCATATTCTTCTCTCCTCTGTAGTCAGAGGAATTAAAACAGCATCTTCTGCCGTGCAAGATTTCTCGAACTATCTACTAAGCCTTTTTCATATTTACCCTTGCGTAAAAAACAGCCAGTAAAAGAGATTGAGAGATTTAATGCAAGAGTTCTTAGTTCTCCTGCAGAGAAGAAAGAGGATGGAGCCAATGTGTTTGGCAGAGTTCATGTGTCCTGCTAGGTAATGGTGGCAGAAGGTAGCACTGCCTGAGACAGCAGCAGGCCACTACATCCTCCACAGGAGCAGCAGCAGCACAGTAGACATCATGGGATGTGTCTGAGCAAGACCAAATTGGCCAAAAGGAATGTGTGCAGGAAAAAAAAGTTTCAGATTCTGTATGTATGATTTGTAGGAATGTACAATAAGAGAAAAGGATGTTGAGTTACATGGAAAATTTCCATTTGCAGTCAAAGTGAAAAGTTACAATAGATGTGAATGGTTTATTTTTTGGGGGGGTTATATTACTGTGTTACTTACTGATTTTCTCCACATTCTACCTAGGTCAAGTTTTTTAAAAAGATAAAAGTTATTTTGAAACAAAAGTTTGAAAGGACTTTCAACAAAGCAAAAATCTTCTCTCTTCACTGAAACTGACTTTGACCTGATTTCACAAGTAACATTTGTTACTTGTGAAATTCCAGGACTGAGTGCATTTATCCATTGTCAGGCTAATTTTGCTGGGTGTTACCTGGAGATGAATATGCCCACACACCCCAAGGACCTTTATCTTAGCTTTGGAAGAAGGACAACTTCTATGAAAACAGAAGCACACCCCAAGGACCTTTGTCTTAGCTTTAGAAGAAGGGCAATTTCTATGAAAACACAAGCAAGGTCCTAGCCCAGCTGGTCTG
>NW_008668229.1:0-827 GCF_000695815.1 Acanthisitta chloris
CACACACACACACACCCCCCTCCCAAAAATACTCCCCCTACACACTCCTGCCCCAACCTGGCATCCCTGTGTCTGTGTCTCAGGCCTCTATCCATCTTCTGTCTGCAGCACTGGGGCCTGGGGAAGAGTCTGGTCCAATCCCAGCTCTAAATAACTGGACAGTGTGGATGAAGTAGGTGTGAAATAGCTGGTTTTCGATTTGGGGGAAGTGCATTTCTGTGGCATCTTTGCCTGTGGGTGATGGAGGAACTGTCCAGGTGCATTTGCAACCATTCATGTGTCTAGCTGTACTTTGCAACTTTCCTGTCTGGACGTGTAACTGCCTGTGTCCAGCTGCCATGGAGAGTTGTGGGGCCTTCTGGACACACAGACAGCTGCTTGTTCAACTGGACACACGGATGAGTTCGCTCCCAGCTGGACTCATGGACAGCTGCATGCCGAGACAGCTGGACAGACACACACATGGATAATCCACCTGGTTGTACAGTGTCTCAGCAATACTGACGTACAGCTGGTTGGTTGTGCAACTAGCTGGACTGGTAGTTGTGATTCCAGCCAGACACATGGACATTGTATGTCCAGCTGGACAGACACCTGGCCAGCCAGACACCTCTTCTCCATCCATGGGCATAAATGTCCTAAAAATGGGCCCACTCTTTGCCCAAGTGGCCCCAATTGAATACCCGTGATTTCACACCTCAGCCCCAACCCATCATGCTCCCTACCCCATCTGCTTGCGCAGGGTCGGGTCTTTCACAGCTTCTGCAGTGGCTGTCCATCCGTGTATCTAGGCTGGACTGACACAGGGCTGGCAGGTGGGGGCAGGG
>NW_008668230.1:0-440 GCF_000695815.1 Acanthisitta chloris
ATGGGAATGTCCCTTGCTCTAGGGGTGCGAGCACACTACATCAACTATACAATCTGCAAAACTGTTTTCAATGAAAGCCAATGCACATACATTCATGGAACTAAGCACTTAATCAATGTGGTGTATATCCTGAGGCCACCACAATGTGATACTTTTAAAAAGCCAGTTGTAAGCTATAATCAAGAACTAATTGGCTGCTGAAGCAAGAATTTCTTTTCTAAAATTGCATTGGTTATTGAATTTAAAAATTTATGACATCTGATCCTGCCCCTTTTTTTTCTTAGAAAAGAAAAATTATTTTTAGAGCATAGCTGCTAGGTTAAACTGGGCCTTAATTTGGACTTAATTTACTGTTTATTTTGCCTGTTTTGGACCTCTACTTCTACAAACATGAGTGAGGTTGTTTCTTCCTAGCACAGGTTGCCCAGGGAGAAACAACC
>NW_008668230.1:461-1079 GCF_000695815.1 Acanthisitta chloris
CAGGTTGGATGAAACCTTGAGCAACCTGCTCTGGTGGGAGGTGTCCCTGCCCAGGGCAGGAGTTGGGGCTGGGTGATCTCTAAGGTCCGTTCCAACCCCTTAACAGTCTTTGATACCTTTGCAATGTCAGAGAGCAAGAATGCTGTTGCTGTAAGTCTAGCAAAGATAAAACTGAGTTGGTGAAAAACTCTTATTTTTACCTCTTGGGTTTTTCAGGGATTGAAACAGTGTGGGGTTAGGCTTCAGGAAATTACCAGATACATTTTATTTTGTAATAGGTACTCTTGACAGGTTTTTTGCTTTCCTGATTGTCATATTAAGTACCTTAAATATCACCAATACGCTGTCTTTTAAAGCTGCAAGTAACATGAAAAATTAAATAAGGCTGCTGTGTAGTCTCTCTCCTAATGGTTTGATTTTTCAAATTATACTGAACCCTGGGGGTTAGAAGAAAAGTGTTAATGTGACTGTGTAAATCCTATGTGAAGTCCATATTGCTGTAATAAACAAGTACTCTTTTTAGCAGGAAGACACACAATAAGAAGGAGGGATTTTTTTGTTATTAGGCAGCTATTGCTGATTTTGACCTTTCCCCCCCATGTTTATATTCCAGTTCCT
>NW_008668230.1:1271-1535 GCF_000695815.1 Acanthisitta chloris
GGCCCCTGAGTGTCGCATAGATCCTGTTCTTTGAGCCTTTGTCCTTTTCAGGGTTTTTTCAATGACATTTTTCTCCTTGAATATTCAGTCATGGTGTAAAAAAACGCTGAACTGCTATAAATTTATAATCTCAGTCAATGCTGGAAGTTCTGCAGAATTTAGAATTGTTCCCTATGTGTTTTTAGCATGCCCTCACAGTAAACTGCTGAAGATAATCACTTCATAAAAAGTGGCGTATGTTCATTCCAAATCCCACTGGCTTCA
>NW_008668231.1:652-1223 GCF_000695815.1 Acanthisitta chloris
CCCGGCTGGCAGCATCGTCCGTCTGTCCTGCAGCAGCCCCTGCCAAGGGACAGGGATGGGGACAAGGTGGGCAGAGACCAGCCCTGAGCAGTGGGGTGGGGACAGAGACCTGTGGCACAGCCAGAGCAGAGCTGTGCTGTGCTGAGCTGTGCTAAGTGCCCACCCTGTGCCCTGTCCCTGCTGCCTGAGGCTTCCCTGTGCCCCCTGACCCCTGGTGTGGCCCCACTGTGCGTCAGTGCTGTCCCCATGGCAGGGGTGGCCACAGTGGGGGACAGAAAGACCCTTGTTGTGTGTCACCACGGGGCCCCCCCAGCCCTGTGCCTCAATGTGGTCCTTGTTCCACACCAGCCCTGGGTGTCCCCAGGAACGTCTGCTCCGGGGCCAGGCAGTCCCCAGCAGGGGGATGTGGACAAGAAGGGGGATGTGGACGAGCTGGGACATACACCACATGTCCCCCCCATGCCCTGGACCTCCAGGGACTAGGGACAGGGACCCCAGACACCCTCCCCCCAGGGCTGGCACTGGCAATGGCCACGTCCCTGAGGACATGAGGGGGGGACACGGTCACGCT
>NW_008668232.1:0-839 GCF_000695815.1 Acanthisitta chloris
GAAAATTCCCATTCCAACATCAACTTTTCCTATCGACAAGTGATGGGCAGGATGCCAGCTTGGTTTTCTCCAGTATTAATGATTTACCTGCTCCAGCCATCACCCTTGCCCTGACAGCTCCTGCACCACATCCCCAGTGCAAGATGCACTCCTTTGTTCCACAGGATGGGTCCCCTTGAGCCGAGACAGTGCCATCATGTGCCGCTCCTGAAGCTGATACCATCATCCTCACGTTGTGCCCACCCTGGAGGTTGTGCTCTCAGATTCCTGCGTGGTGCTGAGCACCATCACCCGTGGAGAGAGTCAGAAGACTCCTCTGGGGGTGATTCAGGGCTCAGGTGGCCTCTTCTCCCCTTGCAGATCCTTTTCTGCTAGAAGCAAGCCTCAGGCCACTTAGTTGGGGTGTCTGGCACCCACCAGGGTGTTGGCCCTGGCTGGAAGGATCAGGCAGAACTGTATCCTGGGAATCTCCTTGCAAGAGGCTGGATCCAGCCCAGATATCCATGTTGGGTAGACCCTACATGGCATTGTTCGTTGCAATTCCTTAAAATCAGACCCTCACAAAACCTCCTGATGCTCTGGCCCAGCTCATCTCTTTGGGGCCAAGCGAGGGGACGCTGTGTCTCCCGTCCCTGTTGACCCACCAGCTCCCTGTCACTCGCCCGTGTCCTCGGTTTATGGTTTTACAGGGCTCTGGTGGCAGTGCCGCAGCAGCGGCTCCAGCGCCAGGCACAGCAGTGTGGGCTCTGCACCCCCTGCACCCCAGGGGCCCTGGGTCTGCTCTTGTGCTGGAGCTGCGGTGGGGACACAGCCCTGCCCGGGCACCCCGCGGTCCGCCG
>NW_008668233.1:0-207 GCF_000695815.1 Acanthisitta chloris
ACGGTGTAGGGGGCTCGGGTCTGCCCCCAGCCCTGTGCAACTAGGGCTGTGCTGCAGCCCCTGCAGCAGGCAGGGGAGAGGGGCCACAGCAAGCAGGACCGGGCCGTCAGCACCCACTGAGTTCCCTTCAGGCACGGACTCGGCCGCACGGCCCCCGTGCAGGACACCGCCGGGACCGGCAGGAAACCCCCGGGAGCCGAGGTTCCC
>NW_008668234.1:0-5022 GCF_000695815.1 Acanthisitta chloris
CGCACTTGGTGGTTCGGCTGTAGTAGGGCTCCATGACGTGCCGCAGCTCCAGGGGCACGGCGAGGGGCAGGACCTCAGCCTTGATCACGGCGCCCAGGTGAGCCTCGGAGGAGGACGCTCGGAGGCTCTCGGCACGGCTCATCTTGATCAGCAGGTCGATGGTTTTGTTCTCAGCCTCGAGGAGGCAGTTGGGCAGCCCCTCCCCATCTCCAGCCTCCCCGGGGGCTGGACATTTGCTGAGGGGCCCTTGGCCTTTGCTGTGGAGCTTTTCGCTTCCCAGGGTCATGTTGCTGGGCTCCTTCTTGGCCTGCTGGACCTTCTCCAGACCTTCTGAGGATCTCTTCACTGACAGGTCCAGTGGCCCTTCGTGGGGTTTGGTGGCTTTCTCCAGTGCCTGATGGATGTGGTAGAGCTCCCTTCGGATTTTGATCAGCTGGTCCCTCAGCTCTTTTTGACCAGGGGTGTCCTCTTTTGCCAGATCAGACAGTTTCTTCTCCACCTCTTGGTACTCCTCTAGGGTTTTGGACAGGTCCTCAATGAGGACAGTTGTGGCCTCAGAGTCTGTCGTGGTGGCAGAAGTCTCTTGGAGTCTGCTCGGCTTGCAGAGGCCATGGTCCAGGGCAGCACCCACAGGGAGAAGGACTTCAGTGTCACTGCCCCTCTCTGGCTCCTCAGACTGGCCTGTGAGGACCTCTGTGTGCCAATGGTCCAGGGCCTTGGGGATGTGGCCAGAGTTGGCCCTTGAACCACTGCAGAGAAGAAGTGGATACAGTCAGGAGGGGAAATTCTTGGGCACACATCTAGGGCCAGCATTGTCAGATCCAGCCAGGGTTCCTCCACTGGCTGCTGCCAGCATGAGACCCTTCCAGGAAGGATTTTGGTCACAGCATGCAGAGCCCTGGCTGAACCTGCTTCTGGCTTGGTTCTTGCAGGAGGAGGATGAACCCTGACAGATACTATTTCATGACAGCCACCAACAAAGGGCTCTCCCTAGAGAGCTCCCTAGAGACTAGCCTGGGGGGATGGTGCTGATCCCACCTCAAGTAGCCAAACCTGGATACTCCCTCTTCTCAGAGCACTGGAGAATGCTGATGGAAATGACCATCCCACAGTTCTGAAGGCCCAGTTGGAGGGGATCTCTCCAGCCAGCCTGAGAGCCAGGAAAGGGCAGGTGGAGACAGGAAACCATGGAGAGCTTCTTTTGGAAAGCTCCTCTGGGTGTCCAAGCAATGGGGTTTACAGTGACATTTTTTCTTGGAGCCACAGCTGGACTCGCACAACCAGGGGAGGAACTGGAATTCTGTAAAGGAGCTATGCACATTTCTAGCCCCAGGTAAAAGGAAATGTTTGGGAACGTGACCCTCCTTCTGGGCTTTGAAACCAGAAGGCGAATCAAAGGAATGCAAATGCGTGTGTTTAAAAATAGGCACTGATTGTTCCAGCAAGCCTGGGATATCTGGGGACACAAGAGGAGCTTTCCTGGTGCCTGGGGAGCACAGACACCACATCACCTCTGGCTTTATGTAGAAGCAGGGAAAGCAAGGGACACAGCCCAGGTGCTTGGATGCACCTGGAGGGCAGGGAGCCCTCTCTGAGTGGGCACTGCTGTGGACCACCAGCCTGGGGTGTGCTCAGCTCCCTCGGGCTCATCTCACAGTTTAGTGGGGGAATCAGTAATGCATCAGGGTATGAAGGTGATGTTTAAGGTCAACCAGATGTGAGGAAGAGGCAAAGAGAACACAGACACCTTACCTGCTCTGGTAGCTGAGTTTTCCAGGCATCAGCCTTTCAGATCCTATCAAATCCATCCCACTGGCAGGGAACTTTCTCTTCAAGGGGTTTCCTGGAGGGCTGCTGGTCTCCAGACAGGTGACCACTGGTAACTCTGCCTTGCGGACACTGCTGTGGGTGAGAGTGCTGTCCTTCACCCCCACCATGGTTTGGTAGATGTCCATGGCTGGCTTTTTGCGTAAGTTGTTGAGGCCCAAAGCTGGGTTGCTCTCCTTATCCTGGGACAGCCATTTCTCCTCTTCTTCCTGCCCCAGCATAGCAGTGTGGCTGAGCTCGGAGCCTGTCTCCTCCCGGACACCTTTGGACCAAGGAAAACCTGTCTTCGGAACAGGTACCTTCAGCAGCCCAGGCTTGGTTGGCTCGCTGGGGGGTTTGGTTTGTGGTGGCGTGGGCACGACTGAGCCCACCAGCTGCTGGGCCTCTGGCTTGCTGGGGGTCATCTTGCTTTCGCTGGAGCCAAAAGTGTGCTCAAAGAGCAGGGGGTAGTAGAAGCGGGGAAGGAAGGCTGAGCGCTCAGGGCTCTGCAGAGGCTGGAAGTGGGAGGCATGTGGGTGCATCAGCTGGGCTGTGGAGGCCAGGAAGGGCAGCTGAGCCAAGTGTGGGTGTGTTGTCGTGCTGTTGGCCATGGTGGGGCTCAGGTAGGAGAAGAGGCTGGGGTTTAATGGGTAGTTAATACCCAGCAGTGAGAGGTTCAGACCCTGAGGTTCATGGTAGTCACTGTAGGCTGGAGGAGGGTAGCATGGGATTATGTTGCTGTCGGTACAAGGTGGGGAGACCTCAGGTGTGTTCCTCCTTTGCCCATTTGCCACCAGCTTCCACTGCTCCATCAGGATCCCACTGCTGGCCAGGCATTTCTTTGGCACTTTGCAATGCTTTGGCTTAGCATCTAGGTCTGGGGAGGCCATTTCCCTGCTTTTCATGACATGGTTCTTGAGGGAGAAGACATCTGTGATGATGAAGTCAGGCTCCACCTCCTTGCATGGCTTGTTGTCCCTCTTATTCTTGAAACCGAAGACCAAAGTGTTCACTTCTGGTTCAGCTGGGTCACCTTGGCAACCTGCTTCTTCATTTTTCTCTTTCTTCTCCCCTGCGTCCATCTCCCTCAGCAGACCAGCAACATCTTCCTCCTCCTCCTGGAACTGGCCACCTTCTTCACCAGCCCCTTCAGCAGGCAGGATCTCCACCCCTGTAATCGGCTTGTCCTCATGGCCATCCCTGCCAGGGCCCTGCTTGTTCTGGACTGACCCTCCCGAGGTGGCTGAGGAGTCACAGGTGTCCTGCTCGTCCCTCCGCCCGCGCAGGCGGGAGGTCTCCGTCGTGTGCAGGAGCCTCAGCTCCGGGTGGAGCAGATTGCCCTTCTTGTAGGGCCAGTCAGACTCGATGAGGAGGGACAGGGAATTCTTGCACAGGCTGTACTTCATGTGGTTGTAAAGATGGGACTTCTCCATGCAGGTAAAGGGGCACTGGAAGCATTTGTAGTTGTAGGGCTTTCCCCATGGCCTTGGGATGTAGTGAGGCTTCTTCGGTTTCCTCTCCTTGTGCTTGTAGACCGAGGTCAGCTTGCAGCCCACGTCGTCCTTGGACATGGTGGTGGGTGCCCCAAGACAGCTCCTTGTGTGAACAGAGGAGCACAGTGTGTGAATCTTCCCACACCTCTTGGGGCAGCACGGTGTGCCCTGGAAGAAGGAGACCATGGAGATGATAAGCTGTGCCTGCAGCTCCCCAGGGAGGTGGCTCCGCTCCGTGGGCACCTCCTGGACCCAGAGAGCAGAGCTACCGGGACCTCAGTCTGGAGCTCCCGTGTTTGGGATTTAAACCCAGGCCAGTGATGGAATTTTTGCCCAAACCCTATAGGTGTGCTTGTACATGCTGACCCCGTTACTGACCCTCTTCTCTCAAACCACCTCAGAAGAAAAGGAAAACAAACACTATTAAAGGCGTTGGAGCTAAACCACCTCAAGCTGACATTGAGGCGCTCAGGTGACCTGCCTGCCCACTCCAGCTACACCTGGGTGCTCTGGCTGCAGCCTGCAATACTGGTGGCCCTGGGGACAGTCCCACCAGCCCCATGCCCAGGCAGTGGCTGTGCCTGGCTGAAGGATGCTCCGTACTCACCCGCACCAAGGGGCATCACCTTCCCCTGGGAGCATGGTGAGAGTGTCTGCATGATGGGAGAGTGAGTTCCTGCATAGTACCCTTTCAAATTTCTTTCTAATGGTGGTCATCAAACAGCAGAGAGTATCTTCTACCTGTGATGGGGACAGGGAACAAGCTGTGCTGTGGATTTCTCAGAGGCAGGCTGAGCCGCAGGCAGGGCTTGGAGACAGCCCTCTGCATGCCCACATGTGGGCTGAGCTGGAAGCTGACCCTGCTGCCGAGATCTGGTCATGCAGAAAATAGGCAAAAACGTCCCCTTGTAATGAACCCAATGTCCCCTGGAACAGCGAGGGGAGCCCCAGGGGTGCAGAGCTGACCTGCAGCAGCCAAGGATGATTTCTCCCATCTCAGTGGGATGCTCAGGGCCTCCTGCCTGCAGGTTCACCACGGCAAGCAGCAGCCTGCCCGGGGGGACACGCTCGTCCTTCAGCCCTAGACGTCCTGCGTGCGTCACGCCTGCGAGCTGGGAGCTCAGCACACACTGCAGTGCTCGGGGAGCAGAAGGGATGCAGCAGCAGCCGGGCAGCGTGGGATCCCTGGCTCCAGACACCAAGCCCAGGGTGCCCCCAGCATCCTGGACCTGGTGGTCCCTGGTCCCCTGCCCTGTGCCACTCTGCCAGAGGGCAAGAAACACAGGGCGTCGGGGTGGGGAGCGACGCACGTCGCCTGTTTGCAGGTCAGCTGAACAAACATTTGCTGTTTATATGCCAGAGGCAGATTAAATCTTTGCTGGAAGACTGGAACTGGTTGTTCCATTCCTGCACACCTGATCCTGCTCCTCCAAGGCTGCTGCGAAAGCTGTGCCCGGCGGTGCGGGGGGTGGCAGGGAGAGGTCCCGTGTAAGGACAGGCAGCTCGGCTGCTTCCACCTCCACGGGGCTGTGAAGAGGAGCAGCAAGGGAGGAGAAGGGGAAAGAGCAAAGAAAAAGAGTGGGAGGGAGTGGAAGAGTGCCCTGCGTGAGAGGCAGCAGAGGCATCCCCGGAGCCGGATCGGGCCGCGCGGAGCCGGGAGACAGGCGTTGTGGCTCCTGGTTGCCGAGCAGTTCCCGCACCAGCAGATCTTCGTGGTCTGCTG
>NW_008668235.1:0-556 GCF_000695815.1 Acanthisitta chloris
TAATAACTGCTCCAAATTTTGGTTGCTGTGCACATTTTTATTTTCAATAGCTGCTAAACTCAGAGCCGCTATCAACTGGTCTTCTTTAACTTTGAACTCCATTTTTCCTTGTTTGAATTCTATTACAGCTCCCAAATTCTCTAATAAATCTCTTCCCAATAATGGTCTAGGTGAGTTGGGCAAGTTTAAAAACTGATGAATTCCCATTTGTTTACCTATCACAAATTCAAGTGGTTTCAAAAAGAAAGCTTTTTCTGATTGGCCAGTAGCACCTACTACTTTTACAAATTCATCACTTTTGGGGACTGAATCTTGGTTCAAAACAGAAAATGTGGCTCCGGTATCCACTAAAAACTTTATTTGCAAAAATGATTTTAACCAGTGGATCTCCTAGGGCACGATCTGCCGGTCCCAGTCATTCGGCTTCTCCTACGGCTGCTATTATTCCTGATTCACCCCTTCTTGTCCGCAAGGGGCAATCTCGTCTCCAGTGTCCTTCTTGACTGCAGTAGGCACAGTGCCTTGGTCCTCATTTAGGTCTAGGTGCATAGCCACT
>NW_008668235.1:659-1124 GCF_000695815.1 Acanthisitta chloris
ATACTCTCCAAGCTTCTCCCATTAGTGTCTCTTAAGTTCCAATTTGCAGGCTCTTTAAGCCTTTTGAGCTTTTCCCTAATATCAGGGCTGGATTGACCCATCATCAGTGACACTAACTGCTGATTACCAGAGTCAGAAGAGGGATCCAAGGTGGTATATTTTCTCACGACGTCCCTAAGTCTGTCTGAAAACTCTGTAGGGGTTTCCTTATTTCCTTGCTTCACATTATATAAGGCTGCCCAATTAACAGCTCTAGGAATTGCATGTTCTAACCCAAACTGAACTAGCAACCTGTACCTTGTTAACATAGCATAATTTCTAGCATCATTCAGATTCCACTGTGGGTTTACAAGGGGAAAGTGCTGATCCACATTCCCATGTAAACCTCCACTAGCAATTTGTCCCTGTACATGGGTTTGAGCAGTTTTAATCACTAGATCCTTTTCTGTTTCAGTTAATTCAGTA
>NW_008668236.1:0-1383 GCF_000695815.1 Acanthisitta chloris
GAGCGGCATTGCAGAGCGCTGCTGCACAAAACGGGGACAGATGAGGTTATTCATTTTCCAGATAACACCAGTGAGTTGCTGTTGGATCGCTGACGATTTCCTGGTGACTGTAGGAAAGAGGTGCGTGTGCCACGTTCATCTGTGGCTTCGTGGACTGCTCCGCCGCCGCAGGTGGTGCTCAGGCAGCTCCGGGGCTGTGTGGGGCTGTGTGGGGCTGTGGGCAGCCTGCCCAGCGCCACAGACCCGGGACAGGCACAGGACACCTGGTGGTACTCCTGACGCCGCGGGTGTTCCTGGAGGAGCACACAACGCACCAAGGCCTCGGGAATGCCCTCACCACATCCCTGGTAGGGCTGTGAGGCTTTGCATCCTTCACCTGTCCTGATGTCGCAGTTCAAGGTACAGCCCCAGTGCTGTACCCTCCCTCTCCCCATCACCTACCTCTGATTAGAGCCCTCAGAACAAACCTGCTAATGCCTTTCCCAGGCTCTCGCCCCCACACTTTTGCCATATAAATCACTATAATTAAAGTGTTTGGGAGCCCAGACAAGCAACCCCACATGCTACACACCCAGCTCAGCAAGCCCAACTTCCTGCTGCACCCACCCTGCTGCCCCAGGCGCTGCATCCCTTCCCTCCCGAAACACCCAGCGGGATGGGAGAGAGGACCGTTCCCAGCCTGTGCTCGCCCCGGGCCGAGGCAGTGCACCGAGCTGCCTCCCAGGCAGAGAGGAACCAGACAGATGGGGCAGGTCCTCTGCTGGCCCCTGGCACCGCCAGCAAAGCCTGGGCAAGGCATCCTGTGCAGGGAGCCAAGGATGCTGGGGCTGCTGGGGGAATCACCACCGTTCACACCTCTCTGTTGCCAGCTCGGAGAGCCAGTGCTCTCCACTGACTACTGGTACCTGGGTGCAGAGGAACCTGGGGAGAAAGGCCATTCGAGGGCAGGGGGAGCACATCATGCTCCGCCCACCGCCAGCCCTTCTGCTAATCACCGGGGAATGACCCCCCAGGCCCATCCACAGCCCCTTCCTCACCGATGTGGAGCTGAGCCCCGGTGGAGCAGGCAGGGCTGGCAGGTCCCAGGCAGGAGGGCAGGGCTCCTCTGGGGTCTGGCAGAGCCTGCCGGGGTGGCCTGGGCTTCCCCCGCCAGCACAGCTCTGCAGGGCAGGAACAGGTCCCGTCCTGCCCTGAACCAAAGCATGAGGAGCCCAGGAGGTTTTGTCCCCATCTGTTTAACTTGGAGCAGAACAGTCCTTTGGGATCTGGTGCGAGCCACCACCTGGGGGAGAGAAGCCATTTTTCAAGCCATGGGCAGCAACATCCATGAAACATTAATTTTTAACAGTGAGCCCCTGGAGTGAAGATCAAAGCAATTACGTG
>NW_008668236.1:1453-9505 GCF_000695815.1 Acanthisitta chloris
AGAGCTGTCTGGGTGGGAGCAATGCAGGCATGCAGTGGCACTCAGAAGACTCAGAGATGGGCCGAGCAGGTACGGTGGTCCAAGCAGAGCAGCTACTGGCAGAGCGTGAGCTGCTTGGAACACCAGTGTCCACACACAGTGTGGCTCCTGATCTCGCCATTCCTGGGCCCACCATCCCCTAGCAGCCTGTCCCCCTCCAGTGACCCCTGCGATGGTGTCCTCAGGCCCCTCATCCCCTCTCTTGAGCCCCGCTGTTCTCTGCCTAGACTCCTCCAGTGGGTCCTGGCCCACTTGTCCTCCTCTCTCCCACTGTGCTCAACTGGCACCAGCTGTGCCCCATGCCAGGAATGTTTGAGTCACCCAGACTTACCTGTTCTGTTCCCAGAGACCTGCTGCTCCCCGGTGCCAGCACTGCTGGCCCTGCCGCAGTGGACCCGGTGCCAGCCTGTGGCGAGGGCACCTTCCCATCCAGCACCGTGGCCACTGCAGCTGGCTGAGGGTGGGGAGCCCAACACCCTGGCTCTCCTCGGGGTTCGGCTCCCCTCCAGCCCGGAGCTGACTGGCAGTAGCTGGTGGCTGTGCTGCAGGCAGCACCCTCTTGCGTGTGGCTGCTGTCCTAGATGTTCGCCCCTGCCCCCTGCATCTCCTGCACCTTGACACTCTCCCTCCACTCTCCAGTCACTCAACAAGACCGAGACCCAGAGGCAAGGGGCTGTGACTGTCCTTGAACAGTGGCCATCAGGGAGTCTCACGGGCTGACAGAGCCTGTGACCACGGGCAGGCCTGTCGTTCGCTGCCGCTTTCCTTCCCCAGCAGGGAGAGTTCGGCAGCTCTGCTCTCTCTGTGCAGACCGAGCTCAGCCTTGCTCCCAGCTCCTGCTCAGCATGTATTTTTCACCTTTTAATGAAAGCAACTGAACTGTCTGAAGTTGCCTCTCAGCTCTTCTCTGGGGCTTGGATTGCCAAGAAATGATTGATGCATTTAATAGAGGCAGTGGGTGCAGAGGAATTTGGCAGGAGCCCAGGCTCATGATGCACAAAGGACACTGCCGTTCCTGCTCCGGCTTTCTGAGTTCCTGCTCTCTCAGAACGCACTGTCCTGTGTGTGGGTACTGCTCTCTAGCCCCGGGAACAGGGGCAGGGGCTGAGCTGTGGGGCTGGAGGAAAGGTTCGGGGCAGGGATGGGTGTGCACATAGCCCTGAGCACAGGCTGGGGATGCTGAGCCCTTCTCAGTGCCTTTCAATTCTTCCATTGCTGTGAGCTGTGAGGGGTCTGTCCCCATGCTGGGGGTGAACGTGTACAGCAGATGCTTGCCTGGTTTTGCATCTACACACTCATGTGTGAACCTGTATGGGAGAGGGGGGGTTTTTTTCTTACATTTCCTGGAGAGAAACCCCCTTGCCGTGCACGGACTAGTTTGGGAGCAGCCCACACAGATTGCATTCTCGAGCACACTCGCCTGCACATGTGTGTGCTCACATGCACCTGCGGGAGCTCACCTGCCTCTCCATGTCCCACACCTGAGCCCGGAACACGCCGTGTGCCACCCACATGTGATGCAGGTGTCAGTTGGAGCCGACCCACCCCTTGGCAGTAAGGAAGTCGCTGCAGCCTCCCCTTCACAGGAACATTGTGTCAGCCAAGTCCAAGGTTTAGACCAGTACAGTCGGAAGGCCTTCGTCTCTGCAGCCTTCTGGGAGGTATTGGAGAGTGACCCTTGGCCATTTCCTAAGCTCAGGAGCAGGGTTAGGAACAAAGGAACAAAGCTGCCTGTCAGTGCCTGACTGCAGGGTCTGACCTTGGCTTAGCTTTGCCCTGTTGAAAGACACCATGAAGCCAGTGCTAATATTACTAATATCTCTCCTGCGAGTGTTTCCAGAGGGGCATCCACTGCAGCTATCCCTAGAGAGTTACTTCCAGGAGAGGCTACATAATGGGTTCCTTGCGCATTCAGTGTGTACATTGCTCATCCCCTGGAGCTTCCCTTCTCCTGCAGATATAAAAGGGCAATTTGTGGAGCTTACAAAGGCTTATTAAAATATCATTGTGAGAGAGTGACATAAGTACTTGAACAGTAAAGAATAGAAAAGATTTGTCTCATTAACCAGAGACTTATGTCTTGTTTCCTCTTCCTTGTGTCTTCTTCCCATAGGAGGGCAACGGTCATTTATTATCCTGTGTGGAACAAGAAGTCTCACTCCTTGGAGGATGCGTTGGTTTCTGCAGAGCCACTACGCCTGGCTCATGCTCTGAGGCTGGGAGTGAGTGTGCCTGGTGCTCAGAGGCCTGGCACATTCCTTCAAATAATGCCAAAAGAGCAGCATTATCTGAAAGCAGTGCAGCCTGAGCCCCGTTTGTGTGGCCATGGCCAGTGTGGGCTGGAGCACAGCGCGGGCTATTAGCACGTAATGAACACAACAATTACTCTGTAAGGGGGAGAAAGGGTTAGGGCTAGGCAGATTCTTAAGAATAAAGGCTTGTTTGGGAGAATTATTCACTGGGTCCCTCCTGTAGGTGGACGCAGCAGATTAGAAGGAAACATTATCTCTCAGGGCAAGTTCAGAAGGACAAATGAAGCCAAACTGGCATGGGCTGAGAGTCTCAATACATTATTCTCTTTACTCCACAAATCCCTGAGAACAAAGTGCTCAGTGTAAATGCTCTCCAGGACCTTTTCTACCCCTGTAGGACCACAAAAGTTCAGCGTGAGATGAAGGGCCACGTGTTGACTATTAGTCCACTACAAAGAGCATTTGAGTTTAGAATTTAGAGTCTCATAAAAACATTATTGTCTGCATCCTGGGACATTTGTTAGATCGGGCAACATGGACTGAAAAAATGTGCCCCTCTGCACAGCTGTGTCACTCACCAGACTTACCGTGGCTGGCCCACCTCAGGCCAGGCCCCCCAAGCCTGGAATCTATCATTGACATTTCTGGCTCCGCTCTGCTGACCCGTGTCTGTAGTTTATATGTTCACCAGGTTTGAGACAAGGAAGAAGTTTATGCCCAAGTGAAAAATGCCAAGGACCATAGAGGTCTTGCCTTCCTCTGCCCTAGAGGTCACAGTTTGGCTCTTGGGAACACGCAGGCATCTTTCCCCTCGGCACTTCTCTGCCATCAGGAATCCCTGGGTGGGCATGAACCTCCTTCCTGAGGCTGCTGTGCCTCAGCCCCCCAGGACTGGCATGCCAAAGCCCAGCTGGAGCTGCTGGCCTGGCCTTGGCTTCCTGAGTGAAGCGCAGTGGATGGCAGCACGCAGGAGATTGGAGCACAGGATCTGACAGTCCCTCCTGGACTTTCAGCCTGGAATAAACAAAATTATGGGCAAGCATTTGCGAGTACGTGTGTGACACTTCTGGGTTGTAAGCTGCTTGCTGCCTCCCTGGCTTAGAACAGTTTTGACAAAAAGCATCCCTATGACTTTGATGTAGCTAAGCCCGTGGCCAGGCTTTGTGAGGCACTTGGCAATCTGTGGGACAGTGTTTAGAAGCATTTTGTTTCGTATTCTGATTTTCTTCCAGCTAACAAGATGATCAGCTTTGGGCTCAATCCATACCGGGAGGAAGGTTTGAAGGACCCTTGCAGCCAGAGCCGTGGGACTCGTGGGGCCACCCCAGGCTGAGGCTGCCCTGGGATGCTGCTGGGAGCTGTGCACAGGCAGGCAAGGGCAATCTGCATTCCCCCCAGATCTGTTTGTCCTCCCAGCTTTGCAAGGCAGCCTGCATGCAGCAGCCACTGCTTCCTCCAACTGCACAAGGAACATGTGCTTTTAAAAGGCTAAAAAAAGGTGGAATATATTATCTGTTCACAAAGTCATTGTAAATATTAAAGAGCCCATGAGGGGAGTATGGGAGAAAAATCCATGCAAAGCACTATTGAGGGGTATGGCCAAAAGGCAAGCAATGCTTTGAACTTGTTCAAAGCCACAGGGTCAGCAGTCTTCCTGGGACTGCAGTGGGAAGCAGCTGCCCACCTCTCCTCAGAGTCAGCTGAAAGGTCACTTCAGCAAATCCACAATTTTAATAAAAGAAAGCAAATCTCAGAGAGAGCTATTTGAAAATGAAAGGAATCAAAGGTGAGACAGATGCATGTGTCTGAGTGGCAGAGGGCCTGGAGAGCTCCAGCTTGAAGAGTGAGTGTCTGTGCAGTGCAGGGAGAGGACAAACACTCCAGGTGCTTCTGAGGGGTGCACCAGTGAGCACCCGCCCCGGCCGGGATGGAAAGGAGCCTCCATCCCCCTGTGCATGTAGCACAGAGCTGCCTGGGCCCTGGGAGCCCCTCCTGCCCTGGCCCAGCAGTGCACCCAGGCACTGTCCCTGCTGCCTCAGCAGGTATTACGGCTAGGGGGAAAGAGACATCTCTGGAGAGGCCGAGACCTGGAGAGAGCAGTGGCCTTGGGGGGCACATCTCCTGAGCTCCAGAGCTGTCCCAGGAAAGAAGCACAGCAGATCATTAAAAAACTCTGAGGAGACACTTTGATTGGAAAGGCAAGCAAAGCAGCCCAAGGTGTTATGTAATGCAGCTCTGTTGAAACAGTGCAGGAAAGTTGCCTTGTGCCAATAAATCAGGCGGTGGCCATGGAGGAGCAGATGTGAAGCACACCTTGCTTCATATGCCCTGCAGTGTTTTCACTTATTGTTCCAGTTTTAAAGATTAATGGCACTCAGAGATGAGTATTATCTATGCTTCCATTTCATACTTGTTATCAGAAGGGCTTTTTTCAGCATAATTAGCATGGATCAAATTTTCCAAGTGGTTCGGCAGACTTGCTTCTGTTCCTTGGCTGCTGAGGATGCCTTGGACATCCTGCTGCTGCTGCTGGGCGCACTGGATCCCAACTCCCCACAGCACCCTGCAGCCTTTAAACGTGGAGAGGGAAGGAGCACTATGAGGTTGCAGCTGCTGCAGCCCAGAGATGGGGGTTCCCTGACTGGGCTGCCAGGAACCCCTGCAGAGTGCAGGGCTGACGGGTCTGATCCAAAGCAGGAGGAGAGGAGGCTCTGACTACACTGGGTGGGCCAGGCAGCAGCAGCCCTGTTGCCCCAGGTGCCGGGGCACAGGCTGAGCTCTGCTCCGCGCGGGTTTGCACTGTCTGTGCGCTGGTGCTGGTGCTCCACAGGACGTCAGGGCACGGAGCACTTGGAGCCTGGAGGAGTAATGGAGGTGGGTTCCCTGTACCAGGAGCCCTGCCTGGCTGTGGGGCAGGAAGGCTGGGGAAGGGAAACCTGCTGCCACCTTCCAGGGCTTCTCCAGGACTGCCAGCGTGGGGCTGGCGCCGCGTCCCTGGCAGGGAGAGCGAGGGGCGCTGTGTGCCCGCGGGGCAGCGCTGGCAGTGCTGGGGGTCAGTGGAAGCAGGTGGGCCGTGGGTGCTTGGGTGGGGCTGCCACTGGGCTGGAGAGGCCCAGGGAGCACAGTGCTGAGCTCCTTGATCTATACAATCAATCTGTGATCGTTTCTATCATGAAGATAAACTGGCCATTGTTGCCAAAAATAAATGTTAGTGTTCCAAATCCACACTTCAATAGCACCAGCTCATTAGAGATGCATATCATTTGGCTCCAGTCCCACACCTTCCAGCTCGTTATAAATATGCAGTTGCTGCTGGCTCTACCCCAATCATCTCTGCAATCAGAGCTTTTAATTAGGTTAATTAAATTGTATCAAACCTCGCAGGGA
This sequence comes from Acanthisitta chloris, assembly GCF_000695815.1. Lineage (NCBI taxonomy): Eukaryota > Metazoa > Chordata > Aves > Passeriformes > Acanthisittidae > Acanthisitta > Acanthisitta chloris. The sequence goes on from NW_008668236.1 coordinate 7,132, forward strand.
CGCAGTTCACTGATGCTGATGAGGCAGCCAAAACAGACCTTAACTCTAGCTCTAATGAAGGCCCTGCTGTAGCTAATGACAATGCATAATAAATTAGCACTTCCCTAGAAAGGTGCATCAGGGCTTGTGCTTTTGTAAATGATGATCTATATGCTCTAACTCACTATTGCAGTCCTTAGGTCTGCTAAACCAGGCACATCCTGGGAATATATTCTCACTAAATAATGGGCTCCTGCCTGCTCAAAGCAATGCTGCTCACCTGAGTTCTCTCAAGGTGCTAACAGCTTCAGGTATAAAAGTGTGAGATGGCAAAGCAAAGGTTTGCTGCTTTCACCTTGCCCAGCCCTAGGTTGTCTCTTGGTGCCTGGCATCTCCCAACAGAGGCAGCAGCAGGTATTTATTCATTTGAAACCCTCTGTAATGGAATTTGGGCAGGAACATTCTGTTTGGAGGGAAATGAGTCTGTGTGTGACAGCAAGAACACAGACAGTACCCTGTGCCCAGGCTGTTCCCAGTCATTAGCAGCCCCCGTGCTGCTCCTAGTCAGGTGGGGAAGGGTCCAGGTGGCCAAGGAGCCCATGGAACAGAGAGGTTTAGGGCAGCCATGCTGAGCAGCAATTAGTCATTCCTGATTTACATCCTGCTCTTTCAACTCCCTGCTGTGAAGCTGCTCAGGCTTGAGTGGAGGAGCTCCACCACCCTTTTCTCCTTGGTGCCCTTGAGCAAGACACCTCAGCTGAACCTGGCTGTAAGGACAGCGGGGTGCTAGTGAGGCAGGGCCAGGGCAGCCAGCCCTGCAGCTGGAGACGCCTGCGACCACCGTCTGCTGGTGGCCCCAAACAGCAGCGTGCGGAGGGTGAGTGGGAGCTGCTGCTCTAGGCCGTGTCCACCACGGTGGCACGTGGTGCAGCACCTGTGGGTGGTGGGATCAGAGGATCCCTGCTCCACTCTGCTGACTGAACATGGCACGAGGGGCTCTGGGGGGTCCTCCAGCTGCTGCAGTGCATGTTGGCTTCTGTTGCTTTGCCCCAGGGTAGGCTAATAAATCCTGCTGTGGTCTCCACTCTGGTTCAGGCTCAGAAAGTGGGGCCTTCAGGAAACCACTCGAGAATCTAAGGGCTGGTGATGGTTCTCCTGCTAGTAAGATATTTTCTTGCAGTTGCCTAGAGATAATCCTGTGAGTGTTTTAATGTAGTCTGCTATTAACTTTTATAGACAGTCATTATCAATTGAGTTCTTTGGCTTAAACAAGGAATTACATGAAATTATTATACAGCACAATATCATTCCAAGTCACCTGAAACCTGAGCTGTGAATCTGTGGGGTATTTTGATATCTGTCTCTTTCAAGCTGCAGGGAATCTCCTTGCTAAAGAACCTGTTTGTTCAGCTTTTGATGCTATAATTATCACGAACTAAAAAAACAGCTGTGGGCTCTTTCTCACTCTCCTTCCCCACGAGGACCCAGCTAGAGGATGGCAGATCCCACCAATGTCTCGCTTCAAATCCTGCACTGCGGCCAAGTGTACTGGGTGTTTGGTTTAGTTATAAGGTATTGACTCTTTCCAGACCATTGCAGAAACATTCCAGTGCTGTAGGATGAGGAAACCAAACTAAAGGCTTTGGGAGTCAAACCAAGAGCAAGGTCTTTGACATGGTGTTTTTTTCACCCAGACATCACTGGGAGCTCTGCAGGGCAGCAGGTGTGAGTCAGCCCTGTCTGCTAAGGTAGAAGTTCAGAGATCAGCACCCACCAAATCCTTCACCACTGTAGGCAGGAGTAGGTGAATACGATTGTGCACGACAGCCGGCACCTCCTTTCAGCCTGATGTAGCCACAGGATGATAAACTACTCCACAGCCCACAGGATTTGTGCCCAGGCTTTGGCGGTCAGATGCGGCAAGACACCACAGAATAACAGTACTCTGCTTTTCCTTTGTCAAGGCCTCCGTGGTTTTCCAGGGAAAGGTAATTCGGTACCACTTTTGCTGCCCACACCCTGTACAGCCAAGGCGGGACTGGAAGCTCAGCCCCCCCAGGACAAGCAGGGGTGGCCCTGGCCCAGCCTCGCGGCTGCCTCCAATCACTCCTCACTCCTTGCTGGGAAGAGATGCCTCTCTTGAGGGATTAAGTAATTTGTGCCCGTTCCAGGCTCGCTCTGCAGCGGGATGGAGGTTTGCAGTGCTCTGCCAGCGCCAGAGCTGTTCTTCTCCTGCCAGTGACTCCCGGAGGAGCTGTCCCAGCGGAATCGCTGCTTTTCGTTCCCATCCTTTCCAGGAACGCTCTGGATGCAGGTAAAGTTAATCGGGGACCAGATACGACCCGTTTACAGCGCGGGAACGACTCCCTCGCGGACTCCGCAGGGCTCGGGACGG
>NW_008668237.1:0-11923 GCF_000695815.1 Acanthisitta chloris
ACGATCCGTGGTTCGTGTTCGAGAAACCTTATGAGGAAAGGTGGGAGTGAAAACTGCCTGCGATATGGATTAGTTCCACATGCTGCGGGAATGCATATGTTCGTGGCAGCTGTCAGGGTTACATAAGTGAAGTTCCTCGGCGCACAAATCCAGGGGAAGAGCACAATAGCCAAAAATCTTAAGGTGGCTCCTGCCGTGCCGTGGGTTGTGGCCACTTCGGGCGTTGCGCAGGGCCATTCGAGCAGTTTCCTACCCTTTCGCAGTTACTGAGCCCTTCGGGGACAGAATTTGCCACATGTCTCCCAGTTCCATTGGTGCTATAGGCGTTGGAGTCGTTAATCGACCGTTAGTCCTCAACCAAACCTGTTCTCCAGTTTCCTGTGTGATATGTCCATCCTCCGCCCCCAGACCTTGCTCTGCAGAAGACTTTAATGGTGATTTTAGGTAGTTGTCCACTCCAGAGCCCTAGTGCGGCCTTCCTTGTGGCAAGGAAAGGAAATAAATCCTAAGCAATGATAAGGAAAATTTTCAGTTTGCCTATAAGTGAGTGTGCGTGGGGAACTTTGCACCTCAGAAGGTAATAACTGAAACCTGAGTAGCCTGAATTACTTATGGTGCTAATAGAAGAAAATGACTTTGGAGCTGTGTAAGAAGAGAGGAAATTCAAGCATGTAAATGAAACAGCAAATCAGTTTTAATTTTTTATGTGTTTTCATTTGCCATTTGATACATTCGTTTTTGGTTTTTTAATTAATGTGTCCTAAATGAATAAGCTTCTGTGAGCCCTAGACCACCCAAAGGGTGTACCAGTCACTTGATTTGCTTTGTATCTGTATTTTAAAAACCTGTTTCTGAAAAATACATTGGGGCAGGTGTCTAATATGGGTTTTTTAAACTGTCACAAACCTTAAAGTATCAGAAAACCTCTTTTTTTAGAATAGGCTTCTCATTTACGTGTTCTTAAAGTTTTCTTCTTGATGCCTCCTTTTTGTATAGAGGCAACTGACCTTGTTCTGTGTAAACTTACACAGATTTGCACAATTTATACGTGATCTGCAATCATTTTTTTCCTGCACTGCCTTGTGTCTGAACTGCTGTTCTCACTGTCACCACTTACTGTGCAAACTTTTCCTTCTCTTGTGGAAGTTCATTCTTCAGAATATTCTGAAATGGCTGTGTAAGGTTATTCTTACTTTGAAAGCACTGCCAAAGATGAGTGAATAAATAACAGTTGGGGTTTTGTACTCTAATTCTACAGCTGTGTTTTACTTTCTTTTTTTTTTTTCCAGTCATGCATGTACCTGTTTGAACAGAGAATTCCTGCACATAACATCCAGCAACAGCAGCTGGTGGGTTTTGTCTTTGGCAAATCAGCTGAACTGTAAAACAGCCTCAAACCTGCATGTCCATAGGGGTCCAAAGTCGTGGCTCAGAGTTGTGTGAATCCATCTGAGCTCACTGGGATTGTTGCTAGAAGTGTCTGTTGCTGGTGATCTGGAAATAGTTTTGTGAGAGAAGTTTTCAGCCTGTACATACTTTATTCTCATGCAGTAACACATGTACAATACAGTATGGAGAGCTAAGTGCAGGTTCTGTGGGAGAGGATGTTTGGAAATGAGGGTTTTGCAAGTCGAAGGCTCCTTGAGGAAATGATTCTATTGAGTCACTTGAGAGTTTATTTAAAATGGGCCTTAATGACATGTTTGAAGCTATTAAGTGGAGATGAGTTGGCCTATTTAATCTTGGTTTGTGTTTCATAACAGTGTGTTAGTGTTAGGATGAGAAGGCTGTGCCTGATTGCCAAACCAGAATAATGGGGGAAGCTCAGGAAAAGAATTGTTTGAGGAAATGGTTCTGTCATATTTGATCAGACTACAGTACTTGACTTGCATCTACATGTGTGTTTGTTGGTTTGGTTTTTTTTTCCAGTGGGAGATGAGGCATTCAAAGCAGTCCCATTGTCCCGAGTGGGATGACAGGAGGAGCTGGGACCAAAGGAAGCACAGTAGCAGCCGTAAACGCAGGAAGAGGTCCCACAGCAGTGGACAAGAGAGCAAACACTATAAAGCAAGTCGCATTTCAGAAAGGTATAAGACTCTGAATTGAGTAGTGCAAATGTTTCTTGCCATGTCTAAAATAAATTACATTTTCAGGGTGAGAGTTTTTGAGTGCCCAGAGATCAGTTCTGTATGGTTTGTTTCACTTAAGCTTAATAGGTAGTTGTTTTTGTTAACACAGTACCTGAACCATTAAATAGAAATCCTTCAGTAAAAACGAGTAAATGTTAGTAGCTTGTTTCACTGGTGTCACTTAAATATTGGTATTGAATACAATCAGTATTAATTTCAAGTAGAAAGGATGCCTTTAATTTACTTAATGTGAACAAAAGGAAGAGGAGGTTTGTTTAATCACTTAATACGATGGTAAGTATGTATTTCTCTTACTAATCTGGAGGTGGTTTGCTTTATCTCTCACTGTTTTCACTGCAAAGATTTTCCCTTGAGAAGAAGATCCCATGGAATTCTTTTAAGAGCTTATACTCATGCTTATAAAGTGCTGGAGGGGGTAGGTGTGCAGCACTGTGGGGGCTCTGTGCCTCAGCAGCTTTCTGAAAGGTCATTTTCTGTGCAGAGGATCCTTGTTCCAGATAATCCCTGAGGTTTTTAATGTTCCTGGCAGAATGCTAAGAATGATGCTGCTTCTCTCAGTCTCTAGGTTTTAGTTTTCTTATTTAACACTTTGAGCTTTGAAAGCACAGAAGGAGGTGATTTCTGTACTGAAAGTACTTTTTTTCCTGTGACTTTTAAGATTGTGATGGAGTTGCTCAGTATATTTTAGGAAGTGTTTCTCCTTTTTAAGTCTGAGTTTTTCTTACTGTGCAAACTGTGGACAGATGGTATATTGTTCATGTGGATGGCTGCTATGTATTGGAGACTGACAATGTTGTTAAATTCCTAATAAAGTAACATCAAAAGCTCCACTATTTTTGGGGAGGGAGTCAAGTAAAAACCATTTTTTGCTGTAAAGACAGATACTGTGTAACTCAGCTCAAGTCACTTATCTTGTTGGAACCTCAAGTTTTTGAAGTGGAGAACATTCACTTAAAATATATTTTCAGTCATTATTTGGACGATAGAGCCATAAATGAAAGAGACCATCATGACCGGAGATATGTTGAGGAATACAGAAATGACTTCTGTGAAGTGTATGACCACAGGCATTATCACAGAGACTATGAAAAGAGTCACCATCATCACTATAGCAAATCCTCTGGTCGGAGCAGGAAAAGTAGTCATAAAAGGAAGCATAAGAGACATCATTGCTCCAGTCACCAATCGCATTCGGTATGAGTAACTTTTAACTTTATTATTAATGAATTAGTGGTAATAGACTTCTTAAGTGAGTGCTAGAGCTTCAGGTCCTGATCCACAGTACTTTATTAAAAAAGGAATTGTATTTGAGTCCGTTTGTGAGCATGTGAATATGTTCTTAGTTGAGACTTTGGATCAGTGTGTTGGGTGGGGGGTGGGTTTGCCGTCAGTGCTAGTTGACACTGGGAATGTTGGTGGCTGGTAGTCAAAATCACTGGGATTGGTCTGAAAAATGTTATCTTGAAATTGAAGACAGGTAACTATCCTATTTGCAAGTACAGTTGTCAGTTTTACAGCGTAGTGAGCAATGTTTTTTCAGGTAGGCTGTGAGATGCCATCCATCCTATTCCTAAAGGGAATTGGAATGACATGCCTTTTTCACATAAGCTTAATTGGAAATACGAACATGCATGTCTGGTAAATTGATAAAAGTAATTGTACACCCAATTCCAGAAAACCTTTGTAAGACATGTGCCCAGCCCATGGCAGTTAATGTCTTAGTGAGGTGTGGGGTAAGTTTGCTGCCTTCTTGGAAGGTGTGCTCACTGAGCTTCTCATGACTGGAGTGATGCCCACTGATGTCTTCAGCTCCAGGTGTTTCATACCACTCTTCTGCAGTAGAGAAAAAGCAAGTTGTATTAGATTATGCAATGCAAATTAAGGACTTCACAGTAACTTTTCTTCTCCTTCTAAACATGAGGGAAGTAAAATCAGTTACATGAAGTGTATGTTTTAAGAATAGAAACATTTGACTTGACTGAGAGCTTAGCTATGTAAATAAATGCTGTTCTTCGCTATTTGCTAGCAAAGTATTAGAAATAGCAATGTTGCAGTCTTAATCTGTCTTCAATTAAGCCACTGTTTGAGAGACAAAATTGTGTTGTTTTTTTTCTGTTGCTTGTATCACTTTAAGTATTTATCTGAAAATCTGTTCCTTGCCATGTTTTTCTTCTGTAACATAAACTGTGCCCTGTGAATTTCTGGGGACTGAATTTGAAATTGCTCCTGCCAACTGTTCGTGGCCTGGTGTGTAACTGAATGCCTGAATATCTCCCCGCTGAATGAATTGCGTATTCTGCCCTGAATTCACTCTGATATATTGATTGCTGGACGATCTTGGTGCCGTTCCCAGAAGAGTCACCGAAGGAAAAGATCCAGGAGTGTAGAGGATGATGAGGAGGGTCACCTGATCTGTGAAAGTGGAGACGTTCTAAGAGCAAGATGTATAGAATATTTTTCAACACTTTTAAAAAACTTTTCAGAAAAAAAATCTGTTTAGAATAGTATGTCAGAGGAGGGGGGCTAAAGAAATCTTCATTGCTCTTTTTGTTCTGTTTTTTTTGTGCTTTTTTGTTTTTTTACATATCTTCTTTTCTGTAGAATTTAAATACTGTGTTCAAAAAGTTCCAATTAGTAAATGAACTTGAATCTTGAGATTAGAACAAGAGATAGTTTTTTGGCTAACTGTTTTCATGACACCTGTCCAATGAAATAATGCATTCAGATGCTGAAATTTAAAGTAATTATGCTTTTGTAATGGCACATTTTTAAATCTACATTAATAATATTCATTCTTGTTTAAGTCATTGTATAATTCTAACTTACCTTTGTTCTTTTTAGATGAAATTGTTGCGACTTTAGGAGAAGGAGCTTTTGGAAAAGTAGTGGAGTGCATAGATCATGATATGTAAGTGTTTGTTACTGTTATAAGTGATCTCCTGACAAAAGACACTTTTTAGATTAGAAATTGAATCTTGGGGGCATTTTCTGTAAAAGAGAGTAGCAGTTCAAACAGTTCTGCAGTATAATTCAGAAAAGAAATTACACTGCATTTGAAAGCTGATTTGTAAGCTTGGTCCTAGTGTAAAATTTTTAAGGACTTTTGGGTGATACCACATGTGTCCCTGGTTGGTTTTGAGGTGCTTCAGGCATCTCTTCCAGTATTGTAAATGTATTTTGTTTCTTCTGTTGCTCTGTGAAATCCCTAGGATAGTACTGACTTTATACAAGATGCTGTCTAGAGAAATAATCCTGATTTTCCTCTAAATTTTTTGATAACCTGTCTCTAACAAACTTACCTAACCACATTTGTCTTGGGAAACATCTGTTTGGAGAGAGTTTCTTTCAAAAATAAACCTCTTATAACTCTGTTTTTGTACAAGCTGTCTAACCACATGGTGCAAACTACTCACTACTAACTAGGAGTTAGTGACAGCAAACTGTGTTTTGCCTCATTACATTTTCCTGTTGTTTCTACAAGTGCTGCTGACATAACTAGAGAATCTGAGAGTAGGTAAAGAGTGCAGAATTGATTTGAGAGACTGACTTAGAAGGTGATGCAGTGAGATACTGAGAAAGTAGTTTTGCTTCTTAGCAAAAGCAATTGCTTGAATTGGCTGAGCTGTAAATTGCTTTCCTCAGTCTCCATAATCAGAATTATCCTTTGTTTTTCTGTATGAACAGTAATGTAGTATCTAGTCATTTTTGTATGGAATGGTTACTTCCATGTGATGGCATTGTGAAGGAGAAGAACCTGAGTATATTTCCACTACTCCCATATGTTCTAACCATTGTTAGCACTCAGATTGTTTTAACTGTAGGTTTTATATCTGCAGTTCTGGTAAAGGGTTTTGATTTTTTTTTTTTTTTTTTTCCCTCTGCCTTTGTTTGTCATTTCATGAGTTAAGTCTGTTCTGGAGCTTGAGCTCATGTTGTGAGGACAGACAGTGTTCTAAAGTTGTTAGACTCAAAAGAGCTCTACAGAGGCAATTAAAACTTGTCTAAGAGCAAGTGGGACAGAATGAACTCTCTGTCTGTTCCATTTCAGTAATAGCCTTAAGAGTTGGAGTGGTACAGTCAGTGCAGTTTTCACTGGTACAAAACACTTATAACCTAAACTTCAGAATTTACTCAATTCTTCTAATTCTGTAGGAGCACTGGAAAAGAGCCAGAGCAAGTTGTGCAAGTTGCAGGAAGAAAATCACATTTTTGCAGTACTTTCCTCAAATAAGAACTTTGTTAATTTTTCTAATCATTTTGCAAGTGGATTCCTGATGTTTGTTCTACTTTAGACAAGATAACAACACTGGGAACTAGTTAATCTAGCATATTCTACCAGTGCTTGAGGAAGGAAAGATCAGTGTTACATTTTATTACAGCAGTTGTGGTTGAGTGCAGCTGCATAACTCCAGTTCTCCTAATCTAACTCGTAATTCTCCATGACCTTTAATCTTCCCGTGTTAATGTTATTAAAATCAAGCTGCTTTGGGGTTGAAGGTATTTAATTGATCCAGTATGTGATGCTTGGCTTTCTTTTCAAGGAGAGGAATGCATGTGGCAGTTAAAATTGTGAAAAATGTTGGCCGGTACCGGGAGGCAGCTCGGTCGGAAATACAGGTGTTGGAGCACTTGAACAACATGGATCCAAGCAGCAATTTGTAAGTATGAAATCAGAGCACTCAGCATTCTGAGGATTTGAGGAAGGGAATTACTCAATAAACGGGAGTTTTCATTTGTTTTCTTTCTTTTCTCTTTTAAGCCGCTGTGTCCAGATGCTGGAATGGTTTGATCATCATGGCCATGTTTGCATTGTTTTTGAGCTCCTTGGACTTAGTACTTATGACTTTATCAAGGAAAACAGCTTTCTTCCTTTTCATATTAATGACATTAGAAACATGGCTTACCAAATCTGCCAGTCTATAAACTGTGAGTAAATTTCAGTACTATTATAAACTACGTGGGTTATTTTTTGCTTTTCCTTTAGGAAATTAATGTATTAATTATGGAATGCTTTTCTTTTTTTCTTTTTCCTTGTAGTTCTGCACCATAATAAACTAACTCATACAGATTTAAAGCCTGAAAATATCTTGTTTGTGGAGTCTGATTACATAGTGAAGTACAATGCCAAAATGGTAAGTTTGTTCTTTGTTTCTCCCAACTTGAATTGGGCTACTGCTGTCTTCATTGGAACTTCTCTTGGAAAAAAAATAAAACCAAGGCAAAGATAACAAGTAACTGAAGTGAACTTGAAGGTTAACAACAGAGGAAAAGAGCTCTTGTTACTGTGGGAAAAGTCTTTACTCACCTATTTTGGGTATTCAGATTAAATCACTTTGTTGCCACCTCTTCTTTCTTGGAGTATTGAGCTGAATAGGAGTTGATGTATTTGGAAGGAGGGTTTTGTTACACCGGTTTAATTTTTAGCATTTCATGTTAACTGGTGTTTTGAAGCTCAGTGAAGATAATGTGATGAATGCCTTTTGCCTAAGCCTGCTCTGAAAACTAACAGGTGGCACTTTGGTTCCTTGCAGAAACGAGACGAGCGCACCTTGAAAAACACAGACATCAAGGTTGTTGATTTTGGAAGTGCAACTTTTGATGATGAGCATCACAGCACATTAGTATCTACAAGACACTATAGAGCTCCTGAGGTCATTTTGGGTCAGTAAAGACTCCTAAACCTTCTGATAATTGCAGTTCATTCAGATGTTTTTACTTCATAAACTGCCGTACTTGCTTGTGGTTCTGATAATCAGTGATCTTCCAGATGGTGGTGGTAGAATTCTTGAGAGTAAAGAGCAAAAGAAATTCTCTGAAAACAGAAGTCCAAGCATGCTCCTTTGCCAACAGGGTTTGGGGAGGGCATGGAGGGGCAAGATGGGCATGGAAACTGAACTTGTGCTTTGTGGGTTACAGGTGTGAAAATATATAAAAAAGTAAACCATAAACTTTGCCTGTTTTGCAGCACTGGGATGGTCACAGCCGTGTGATGTGTGGAGTATTGGATGTATTCTGATTGAGTATTACCTGGGATTTACAGTGTTTCAGGTGTGTATGTCAAGTCAAATAGAACATGTTTGTTAGGCTACTGATTTTGATCTTTTAATGACATGTACTTAAGTGTTAGTGTAAAAGGCATAACATCACAGGCTTTTTAAGGATTGTATAGATGAGATTATAGAGACTGTGTGTGTATGTGAAAATGTGATGTCTTGGATATCTCCATCAGTGTATCTAAGATGCTCTGCTCTGGCATTTCAGATGAAGAAATGTGTCTAGAATCTCTAGATACTTCTGGAATTAAGAAGACACTTGTACAAAACATGGTTTATAAACTTTGTTGTTCAAGGGCCATTTTAGCTGTGGAAAGTGTTGTATAATCTGCATTGCATAATCTGTTTTTAGTAATGTAAGGTGATAATGTTTAAAGATACTGTGATAGTACTCTGGCAAACATCTTGTTTGTAGCTGGGTGTTGTTACCGAGTGGCTGAGAGTAAAAACATGTGATAAGACCATTCATTGCTTTTTCCACACAGACCCATGATAGTAAGGAACACTTGGCAATGATGGAAAGAATCCTGGGGCCTCTGCCCACTCACATGATCAAGAAATCAAGGTATGTTTGTTTTAGAAGTGGTAAAGTTGCCTAATATTTTCCTGTTACAAGAGAAATTGTAAAGTTGCCAGTGTTGGCTATGAGCTGCTGAAGATAACAAAGAGACTCAGAGGCTTCTTGTTACCTACTACTCTAGTGCAAGAAATGTTGTCAGAGTGAGGTGAATGAAGTAGTTGACAGTAGTCCTTTTTTCTGTTTTTAGCATGAATTGTCAGAAACTTGAACTGTAACTGGGTATGAATGTTCTGAAGTCTTCAAAGCTGAGTTTGGTGTCGTCACCAGAACAGTATTAGACATCTTTTCTATAAACTCTGATAATAAAGAACCTGCTGTCATCAGAATACTTGTTTTGAAGAAGAGAGTCCTCTGTTGCTAGTACAGCTGCCAACCTCTTGCACTGCCCCTTCCTAGCCCTCAGGCATGAGCTTCAGTGATCTTTCTCTCTTCCTCAGAGATACTACATGCAGCAGAAGTTTTCCACTGCCATGGCAGGGGAGAAGCAGCCAGCAAAGGCTTCTCCCCTAATCTCCCTCATATCCAAAATTTAGAGCAAGTGAGATTTGGTCTGTTCTCTTTCTGAAATAAGCTGTCCTCTTGACAGCTGTCTGTATAATTCTGTAACTCAAAGTGGAATTCCAGTAATTCTAGCTTGGGCAGTGTATTTGGTTTGTTACAGTTGTCCAGCTGATGATAGTGGAAAAGCAGGAAAAAACTTACAAAGCAGTAATTGCAATAGATTCAGTTAGTACTCAAAAAATAAAATGCTACTATGCAGCAGTTCTTATGTGGCACTGAGGTGTAGATTTGTCAGAACTTACTCTGTCCTGGTAGTCTCCTATATTTACAGTATGCTCCTTAAAGGCATTTGGGAGCATCTGATTTTATTAAAGAGTTGCTTATGATTAAACTCTACAGATTTCATAAGAAACGGTTTTTATTACCAGCAGGTGACACCAGGTAGTTCTCTTGGAATACTTGAAACCATCCATCTCTTTAAATGTCAGTAAAGGAAAATATGTTTTCAGTGGCTTCTTCATTGGTTGGAACACTGAAGGAGCTGTTTTCTAGTTATTCTGACAATGGTAATAGAAAAATTAACAGGTCTCCATGAAAAGGTCTTAGCTCCCAAATGCAGAGAGACATGCAGATATACTTTATAGTGTTTTAAAACTTCTTGGAAAAGCATGTGCCTGCTTTGTGCCTGACACTGCCTTAACATAATTGCCCTTGTCGTGCAGAAAGCATTATTTTCATCATGATCAGCTGGACTGGGATGAACACAGCTCTGCTGGACGCTACGTTAGGAGACGCTGTAAGCCTCTAAAGGTAGGAGGCAGCACTTCTAGTACTCTGTTAGACTCACACTTGTGGAAGATCTCTCTAAAATACCTCCTGTTATTTTTCTTTCAGGAATTCATGCATTGCCAAGACACAGATCACCAAAGCCTGTTTGACCTTGTTCGCAGGATGTTGGAATATGACCCAGCCAAAAGAATCACTCTTGATGAAGCCTTGCAGCATCCATTTTTTGAACCATTAAATAAATAAATACCTAAGTCTCTTATGCTTCTTCAAGGAGATTTCCTAGACTGTGTCAGTCAGCAGAGGTTGCATGAAACTTTTGTAAGCTTTAAATTATTTTGTACAGTTAAGTCTGTAAATAATGACATATGTTTTGTATAACTGTTACGTTTACCTTGTTGAGCAGTTGTAGTCTTCTGGGTATCAAAGTGAAAAATAAAGTCATTTTCATTTTTGAAAGCTGTTTTCTCTTTGAATCTGTACCACTCTCCTTTAGCAGATGAGGCTAGTTGAGCATTTGCCTGTGGGTGAGGAGTCTGGGCTCTGGAAACATTCCCCCAAAATAGCTTTTTTTTTATTAGTCCTGAAGGACTAAGGCCACATGATTATGCTACTTAACACTGATGGCATTCTGAAACAGTTGGAAACAGTGTATATCCTAAGTTAGGTATCTTTTGTGGGTCACCTTTTCCCCAGATTTTCTGTTCAAACAGCTCTTCAGCAGCTAATTAGTCCTTGGAAGCTCACATGTGTTAAGTATGAATAGCTAATCTTTTTAGTTAAGGTCTGAAAATTAATGCTTCGTATTTTAAATATTGCTTTGATTCATTAAAGAACAATGTTTTTGTGATAATGTCAGAAGGACTGTGCTGCTGCTGGGGAAAAATGCAGAGAAATAGTGTGCCACAGAGCTGTGGCCTGTTTTAGCCTTTCGCTTGCAGTAGTAAGGAGATAATTCTGAGGTCTTCAGATGTATTTCCAGAGAGTTGGATTTCTGATTACTGGTAAGTAACCTTGGTGACTAAAAAACACTGGCATAATGGCTGTACAGGAAGGAGGAGAGCAAATTCTCAGTTGTGACTCCTGAACTCGGGTGCTGAGTTGAGAAGGAAATTTTACAACTTTCCAAGACACGTTAAAGGACTTTGATAGTTTTTATTGTTCTATGTTTAAGCTGATGGTTTCTTGGTCTTCCTCCAGCTCTCTTAATCTGTGTGACACAGTATGTGTGGCTTTGCTGAGCAGTAGGAAGGGAACCTTCCATGGAAAGGTTCATTCAGGCTGTCAGGATAGCTGCCATAAGCAAGTTTTGGCCATTTATTTCAGCCCTGACTTTACCGCACAAGCCTTTCTTTGAAGGAAGGAAACAGTAAATTGTTTCGGCTCTGCAGGAGCCTAACTTCATGTTTTGTGCTTGCTGAGTTAGCCCTAATGCACAGCAAGATTTTAAACTGATGGCCTTGTTCCACTGGTGTGGAGGAGGCTTCATTTGCAAGAGGCTCCAGACGTGCATATCTCTGAGCTGGGGGTAGAATAGAGCTGGGACAGGCTTTGAAAGCTTATCTTCTGTAGCCAGTGCCACCTCCTGGGCTTGATTAGAGCTCATCATAGACACCCCCTTTCTTCAGATGTTGGTGTTGGTGACATTGTTTCTGCTCTGCATGACAGCAAGTGTAACTGTTGGTGCCATCCAGGTCAGCTCAGTAGGGCTAAGGAGGACAAGAATAAATTCCTTCCCTTATTCCCACAGTGCTTTCCATCCTACAGCTTCAGAGGCAAAGCCTTGGCTGAGCATATCAGCTAAGCAATGCAAATCAAAGGCAGATGGGGGGGAGTTTATATGCTGCTATAAC
>NW_008668237.1:11965-12264 GCF_000695815.1 Acanthisitta chloris
TCTTTGCTTGTACTTCTAGCCTTGTTGATCTAGGTACTGAAATGTGTTGCACTTGGTAAAGGAGATACAGGTTATTAAAAAGTAGATATTATAAAACCTTGTTTAAATTGACTTTCCTTCTTCTGGTAAACAAAAAACCCAACCCTCCCCCCCCCCCCAGCCTTGTTGATCTAGGTACTGAAATGTGTTGCACTTGGTAAAGGAGATACAGGTTATTAAAAAGTAGATATTATAAAACCTTGTTTAAATTGACTTTCCTTCTTCTGGTAAACAAAAAACCCAACCCTCCCCCCCCCCCC
>NW_008668237.1:12287-13483 GCF_000695815.1 Acanthisitta chloris
AGATTTTTATGTGCACACATCACCCCCTGCCCCAATGTCATCTTCATACATGAATATAATCTGGGCAGTTTGTAATCTTTATGTTTGGATCAAGCTACAGCTCTTGGTTCAATAGAAGAGCATTCACATCTTTTTCTAGCAGACTTCTAGCTATTGTACCTTAAAAATACGGTCTGAGACAGCATCAGTCACACTTTTTATTAGACATGGATGATAGGACAGAATAAAGCTGTGTTTCGAGTGACCAGCCCAGGCTTTGTTGCTGAAGTGCAGAGTGTATAAAATCCAGAGCTTCAGAAGCTGATCTGAAGAGTTGAGCAGAGGAAGAGCAGAGCTGGGGGATAAACTGTGTAGGAAAGGGGTTTGGAGTTCTGGGGCAGGGGCTCTGCTGCTGCAGGAGGGATCAGTCCTGCCTCTTGCTTCAGTTTCTGGGTCTCTGGGCTGTCAGGAGGGCTCAGCTCATGTGGGCACGTTTTAGGGCAAGATGCTGTGCACCCTAGCAGCTCCCCCAAAACGATGGTATTGTGTGTGTGATCATTCTCATGAGCTTGTAAGGAAAGTCTTGGCAGGAGAGGGGAGAAGGAGGTGAGGGAGAGGTTTTCTTCTTTGTATCTTCAGGCTGCTAAGGAGAGCAGAAAATAGTTGCTAGCAAATGATACGGATTTCCCAGCTAACTGGTTTGGGAATGTAGCCCCAAAAAGGAGTGTATATATCCAGCAGTGCATTCTGGCTGTGCACATGTGTGTGTGTTCATTAACAAATCTAATCAGAATCTGATACCAGTATCATTACTGACATAGCAGCGTTTCCTAACCATGTCCTAGGCTTCACTCGTGTATTCTGGCAGTAAGAATTGCTCCTAGAAGGGCAGTGTCGGTGGGCAGGAGGCAAAACATACGTTTGGATTTGTATACTATGTGCTTGAAGGCTGGACAGGCATTATGGCATTAAATTATTGGAGGATGTTTTCTAAGTTAAGAGTTGCGATGCACTCTGTAACCCCGAGGAAAAGCCACGGCAGAATATGGGGATACTCAATACTTACACACGAGCAGTTTCCCCCATTCAAAAACTCCCTAAAGCAGATGGGGCACACACAGTGAGCTACGACGGTAGGTGGGATTCCACCTGGCACAAACCTCGCCGGGGGTGACACCTCTGTGGGGTCACCTCCTGCGGGAAGCCGCGGCCGTTCG
>NW_008668238.1:0-250 GCF_000695815.1 Acanthisitta chloris
GAGGAAGCTTTGAGGGGGCTCAAGGGCAGTTTTGGTGGTTTTGGAGGTTCTTGGAGGACTTTTTGGGGCTCTCTGAGTGGGTTTTTGGGAGTCCCTGGGTGGATTTTGGGGGTCTGTGGGGTAGATTTTGGGGGCTCTAACCTCGGGGTGCTCCCCCAGGTGGATTTTGGGGTTCCCTGGGGAGTTTTGGGGTTCCCAGGTGTGTTTTGGGTGTGTTTTGGGGTTCCCAGGTGGGGTTTGGGGGGCCCAG
>NW_008668239.1:0-291 GCF_000695815.1 Acanthisitta chloris
TTTCCAGTTACCTCTAAATATGTCCCCTTGACAATTTTGAAATGTTATACGGTTAAGGAAGAAGCAAAAGGCATGTAGGAAACTTGTTTGGTGCCAGCAAATATGTATTTTATTGATGATAATCTGGCTTTGTGTCATGGTTTAACCCCAGCCAGCAGCCAAGAACCACGCAGCCTCTCACTCACTCCCTCACCAACGGGATGTGGGAGCAAATCAGAAGGGTAAAAGCTACAAAAACTCATGGGTTGAGATAAAGACAGTTTAATAGAGAAAGCAAAAGCTGCACACACA
>NW_008668240.1:0-552 GCF_000695815.1 Acanthisitta chloris
AGTCCCCACCCAACGACCCCCAACCAGCCAGCCCCTCCCCAGTGCCCACCCACCACCGAGCCCCAGCACCCCCAAGCACCCACCACTTTCTGGAACTGCCGCTCCTTGCGAGGCTCCACCATGACCAGCCCCTCCTTGACCAGCCCCAGCCCCACATCACTCTTGGAGTCAGCGAACTGCAGGGTGACGTGGGGACAGCCAGGGCCCAGGTGCTCCACGTTGAGCAGGCACTGCGTGTTCTGGATGTCCCTCACCACGCTGTCCACCGCGTCTGCCCGCGCCCCCTCCTGTCCCCCCGACCCGTCAGGGACACGTCAGGGACAGCCCAAGAGCTCCAGGCACTGGGGGCTCTGATGTCCCTCACCACTTCACCCACACCTCCTCCCACAGGGCTGGGGGTCAGGGCTGGGGTTTGGGGTCCAGGGTTGATGTTAGGGGACACACTGGGGCCTGGGGTTGGGGTCAAGGGCTGTTCTGGGGACCCAGAGTGAGGGTCTACAACTGGGACCTGCTGTTGGGGGTCACAGGTGAGACCCAGGGCTAATTCAAGGT
>NW_008668241.1:0-213 GCF_000695815.1 Acanthisitta chloris
CAACATTCATGAAGTAAGAGCCTCGATCCTTTCTTCACACTGAGAATATAAAGAGTACTATCCTAACACAAGCTGCACCTGAAGTCAAACAGCAGAAATATGCCACAAACTATCAGAATGGTATTCACCAGCACTAATCCCAACACCTGTCCTGTCTGGTGTAGAGCCCATAAGCCTCCAATTTGTCAGAAAGCACTTATCTGGTATTTCAAG
>NW_008668242.1:0-4865 GCF_000695815.1 Acanthisitta chloris
GAGCGCCGTGGGGAGGGGATGAAGCAGGGTCCGCCAGCGGGACCGCATGAGGAGGATTTGGATCAGGAGGCTGGAGCAGGGCCTGTACAGGGCGGATGGACCCGCGGGCACGGGCGAATTTAAGCTAAAAGGAAGCCGAGAGCTAAGCTTTACTCTTTCCTCGAAATTCCTGGGAGCAAGTCCCAGTCACTCCCAGTTGCTATCAGTGTAGACGTAGTCTCCCAGTTGACCCCAGTATGGTCCCAGTCCCCCACGCATAGTTCCTGTATCTTCCAGTATGAT
Organism: Acanthisitta chloris; assembly: GCF_000695815.1. Lineage (NCBI taxonomy): Eukaryota > Metazoa > Chordata > Aves > Passeriformes > Acanthisittidae > Acanthisitta > Acanthisitta chloris. The sequence continues at coordinate 283 of NW_008668242.1, forward strand.
CTCGGTGTATCCCTAGTTGGCTCCCAGCATAGTCCCAGTCATAGTATCATAGTATGTTAACAGGTTGGAATGTGCCTTAGAGATCATCTAGCACCAACCACCTCTGCCCTGAGCAGGGATACCTCCCACCAGACCAGGTTGTTCCAGGCCTTATCCAACCTGTCTTTGAACACAGACAGGTTTGGGGTATCCACTACATCCCTGGGCTTCACCACCCTCACAGGATAAGCCTCTTCCTAATAGAAAATCTGAATTTCCCCTCTTTCAATCAGGGGCATCTCCACTATGAAGACAGGCTGAGGAAGTTGGGGCTGTTCAGCCCAGAGAAGAGAAGGTTACATGGAGACCTCATAGCAACCTTTCAGTATCTGAAGGGGCTACAAGGCAGCTGGAGAGGGACTCTTTATTAGGAAATGCAATGGTCGACAAGGGGTAACAGGTTCACACTGAAGGAGGGAAAGTCTAGGTTGGATATTGGAAAAACATTTTTTACTTTAAGGGTGGTGAGACACTGGACAAGGTTGCCCAGGGAACTGGTGGCTACCCCAACCCTGGCAGTGTTCAGGGCCAGGCTGGATGAGGCCTTGAGCAACCTGATCTAGTGAAGAGGTGTTCCTGCCCATGGCAGAGGGGGATGGGACTAGATGATCTGTAAGGTCCATTCCAAACCCTAAAATTCTATGATTCGATACCCATTACTCCCCTTCCTAAAACTACAGTGCCTAACAAAGAGTCCCTCTCCAGCTTCCTTGTAGGCCCTTGGGACTTTGAACACAACCTTCCAGGGAGATCCCAAGGGCTGGCAGTGCTGCTGCTCTCCTGGGCCACCTCCCCTGCCTTCCTGAAGGATGTCTGTCACTTCCATCCATCCCTGCTCTGCTCTGCCCTCTGACATTACCAAGCTTTACAATCTGTGATTTTTTTTTTCTGAGGTGTTGAAGCTCTGGGCATGGTCCCCAGGTCACAAATGGCCTTTGCCCATAACAGTCATCACTTGCAGTTTCTGGCTGATGAGGGGACCTTTGCTGTACTTCCCCTGGGGGGAATTATGATAGAGGTGGGTTTCGCTGGCTCTCTTCCTGCAACAAGTTCCCTTCCAGTACCTCTAGCCACAGTGAAGCTCTCTTGTTTGTTTTGACCTACTGGCTTTTTAACAGTCAAATTTATGCATTTGTTCTCAGGCTATTTCAATGTGCCCTTGTTTATTTGGGGGCCTGGCTACAGAGCCCACTCTTCATTTTTTCCTGCCTTCACGTTGTATTGACTTTGTGCCAACAGCATAAGCTACTCAATGACTATTCCGCGCAGGGAGGCTTTCCTATGTCTTTGAGGTCAAAATCTCCCTATGTTTTTCTTTTTAAGTACCAAAGCCTGGCTATCTTTCAGCTTAAACAGTGTCTGGTAGAGTTGTCATCACATTCAGCTACTTCCCCGCTTCCTCTGTATGACAACCACAAGCTGAGGTTTGCTTCATTGTGGATATGGTCCTTGAGCCCATCAGAGAAAGCACCCAAGGAACCCTTGCTCTTTAGTATCCAGGTAACCGGTTTGAAATATGCCTCTAGGAAAGCTTTTTTTTTTTTTTTTTTTATTTTTTATTTTATTTTATTTGTTATTTGTCACTTCTATCCAAATGGACCATTCCCATCAGCTTCCCCTCAGCAATTCAGCACTGTTTAGAGACCTTGTAGCAGCCAGCATCTTTGTCCTGGGCAGACAAGGTGCCCCTATATGTTGGTCAAGCCCATGCAGGACACCTGATCCCTTTGGGTCAGCACTTTTCTCAACCACACTGTTCCTGGAAGAGGCATGTGTCACCTTAGACCACTGAATGAGGTTAAGGTGCAGCAAGACACAGCAGCTTCCCTGGAATCACTTCAGTACAGACATCCCTCTCTAGCTGCCATGCTTTTAGATGTTAGAGCATCTTTTTTGGTGCAAAGCCATGTTTTCTCTCTCATCACCACAAGCTGCAGGCCCCTGCTGACAGCAGCCTCAGCCCAGAGAGGTGTGAAGGGTGCCCTGTTCTCAGGCGCCAGGCCCAGTACAGGCACATACAGGGGCTGAGGGGCCCACTCCACGGTGCTGGGGGTGCTCAGGCCACAGCTGGGGCTGGAGGATGGGAGATGTTCGGGGGGGCTCTGGCCCCGAGGCCTGCACGGGACAGGCAGATGCTGCCGGTCACACTCTGGCCCCATGCCAAGGAGCCAGGGGAGGTGTCTCTATCCTGAGCAGGCTGCGTAGGTTTGCACTGGCCCCCAGTGGCGGGGGGGCGCCTGTTCCCCCGGCTTGCCCCCCGTCCAGCCCGGCCTCTGGACTTCGGGGACAGTGCCGCATCGCTGGTGCTTGGGCTGCTGATCCCTGCTCCACCGTTTGGCTACCTTAACTTGTGAAGGGCTGGGGTGGCTCCAGGATTTGCGTGCTCCAGATTCAATGCTGAAAGCCTCAGTTTTCAAAACCTTTGGGAGCCCAGGCTGCCAAGACTGCATGTGTTACCAGCATACATTCACCTCTGCGTGCATCCAAGTGGTCCAGGATGTGTGCTGCCACAGCTTTGCACCAAGCACTCCTTAACATGCTGCTTTTTCATGATGTTAAAGCACCCTATGATACTTCACTCAGAAGCTGTTCCCAGTTTGTTTTCTTTTTAAACTCTCTTCCTGGAGGATGTCCATCAGTTCTAGTCACCTCTTGCACTCCGTGGCCAGGCTCTGGGATCAGAAGGCTTTTACGGAGCAGTTCAAGCTCTCAGCACAGTCCCCGAGCCACTGCCACCCTTTCCCCACCACAGGCATCACTTGCTGTTCCTTGCTGACAAACTTCCTCTGCTTCCTGCAGTTCCCCTTTCAGGATGTTCAACATGACTAATGGATTTCTCTGGCTCTCTCACAACAGCCTTTGAGTGCATTGTGGTCACTGCCCTAGAGGATATCTTCAGTGGCAACAGTAAGGTGTAGGTGTCCTAGGCAGCACAGGGCTAAGCCAAAGATGCTTTTCCCACAGGTCTGGAGCCAGCAGCAGCTGGGGAGCAGCTATGTGCCTGAGAGCCCTGGTGAACCCTCTTCGGTTTCCTTCCATTTTGCCTCTGATGCAGCTGCATCCACATGTGAACTGTGGCACCCTGGTTCCAGCATCATGTTTTGGAGAAGCATGTAAGTATATGCTCTTGCTCTGGTTCCTTATTTTTATGTGTCTGTTTAAAGCAGCTCTTTACTGCTTCCCACACGAATGATGCCACCTCCCATCCTAGCCTCTAGTGAAGACTCAGGGGTTTTATGATTCCAGCCCAGGGATGAATCACCTTGTTTTTAGTCCCATTACCTGGCAGTTGCCTCCAGCACCTCTCTCCTACCTCTGTCATGTGGGTACCTCTGTGGTGTCCCCCTGCCTAGGTCTCTCTGTGGGCAGAGATTCTTTGCTCCTCCCTACATCCTGCAAGAGGCTGCTCTGATAGCAAGAGAGAGCTGGTGTTTCTGTGTCCAGTAGGAAAGAACCAGTGTTTTTCTGTCAGCTTCCTCTCTTGTGTCTCGGTGTTCTCCACTTGGGTTGAGTTGCAAGATCTCCTTTCCTTTTTGGAGGCAGGTTGCTTTGGCTGCTTTGTTTTCCTGTTCTTTTAGCCCTTCTGGGGTTTGCTGTTTATTCCTGGGCTAGAGAATGATCCCACAGCCAAACTCTTTGCATTGTTGCACCTCTCTAACTCAGAGCTCTGCTCTCTTCACACAGCCCCTCCACCTGCTTGCATTGACCAGTCCACAGTCACCACAGGACGTGAACTGAGCCTGAATGCTGGTCCAGTGAGATACTGGAGACCACTTGCCATGGACACTACAAGTGGGATTCATACTTTCCTGGTGCCACCCAAGATACCCCAGGGCATCAGCTACAAAGGGGACCTACAGCCACCCTGTCAGCAGCTGGAGACAAGGTGGCCTGGACTTCCCTTGGTGCTCTGTGACTTGCACTTGTCCTCGCTCTCAGTCTATGCCTGGCTTTGCTCTTAGCCTGTCTCTACAGATACAAGAGTACCACCATCTTTCAAAATATACATATTTACAATGAACACTTCCAAGTCAGAGAGGAAATATACTGGAAAACCTTCCCTGCGTAGCTAGACCTAAATCACTTAGAAGCAAGTTCAGAGTTAAACGCAATAAGCTGCTCAGTCTGATAGAACAGCATTTCCAGACAGGTAACGGAGAACTTCTGTCTTCCCTGGCCTGGTTAATTTGCACACAAACCCTTGGCTGTGCCAAGCCCAGCTCCACCAGAGTCTTGCGGAGCTGGAGCTCCCCAGGACCCCGCAGAGCAGCACAGCTGGCTGCCAGGTCACGGAGGTGCCTGGGTTCCCCTGCCTTCCCCACTAGTGAGGCTCCAGAAAGGAGAGGTCTCGGTCGAAGTCCCTCGTGGTGGGCAGCCAGAGGGCAGGACCCTTTCCAGCCCAGGTTTCCCTAGGCGCCACAGGTTTTCCGGGATTCTCTGCTGGGCTGCTGCCCTGGGAGGTCTCGGTCCGGCCGGGACAGGACAGGGGGGCAGGGGCAGGAGGTGGCTGGAGGCGGGTGGGGTGCAGGACATGGTCCCAGGGC
>NW_008668243.1:0-3153 GCF_000695815.1 Acanthisitta chloris
GAAGGTGCCCCTGCCCATGGCAAGAGGTGGAACTGGGTGATCTTTACATAGGATTTGGCCACAGAATCACAAAATGTTGGAAGGGAACTCTAGAGGGCACCTGATCCAACCCCTTGCTCAAGCAGGGCTACCCAGAGCCGATTGCTTAGACAGCTTTTGTATATCTCTGAGGTAAGGTGCTCCACAGTCTCTCTGGGCTACTTGTGCCAGTGTTCAGTCACTCTCACTGAGAAAAACTGTTTCCTACTGTTCAGAGGAAACCTCCTCTGAAGGTTTGTTTGTGCTTATTGCCTCTGCTCCTGCCATTTGGCACTGCTGGAAAGAGCCTGGCTCCATCCTCTTTGTACCCTCCTTTCAGGTGTTTATATGCATCGATGAGATCCCCTGAGCCTTCTCTTCTCCAGGCTGAACAGTCCCAAGTCTCCCAGCCTTTCCTCATAGGACAGATGTTCCAGTACCTTCACTGTCTTTGTGAGCCTTTGCTAGACTCTCTCCAGCGTGTCCTTGGCTTTCCTTAGCTGTGGAGCCCAGATTTGGACACAGTGTTCCTGGTGTGACCTCACCAGTGCTGAGTTGAGGGGAAGGATCACCTCCTTGACCTGCTGGCAATGCTTTGCTTAATGCAACCCCAAGTGCTATTTGCCTTCTTTGCTTCAAGAGCCCCAGATCCTTTCCTGCCAGGCTGGTCTCCAGCTGGGTGTCCCCAGCATCTATTTCTGCATGGGGTTGTTCTTCCCCAGGTGCAGGAGTTCACACTTCCCCAGGCTGATATTTATGAAGTTCCTGTCAGCTCCTTTCTCCAGCCTGTCCAATGTCCCTCTGGATGGCAGCATCAGACTCTGTTTTATGCCACTCTTCCCAGTTTTGTGTCATCTGCAAACCTGCTGAGGGCACAGTCTGTCCCATTGCTCAGATAATTGATGAAGACGTTGAGGTAAATCAATCACTGTCCCCTGGGAACGGTGTTAGTTCCTGGCCTCCAAGCAGGCTTTGTGCTGCTGATCACCATGCCCAGGGCCTGGCTGCTCAGCCGGATTTCACTCCACCTCTGCTCATGCAGCCCAAACTCCATCACCTTGCCTAAGAGGATCTTACGGTAAACAGCATCAAAAGCCATATGGAAGTTACAGTGGACAATACCTACTTCCCCTCCTCTCATATACTGAGCCAGGCGTTTCATTGTGGCTCACAATCAGGTTGGTTGAGCATGGCTTGAAGGGAGCAAACAAGAGAGAGACTATTTACAAGAGCTGTAGTGACAGAACAAGAGGGAATGGTTTGAAACTTACAGAGAGTAGGTTTAGGTTGGATATTGGAAAGGAATTGTTCCCTGTGAGGGTGCTGAGGCACTGGCACAGGTTGCCCAGAGCAGCTGTGGCTGCCCCACCCCTGGAAGTGTTCCAGGCCAGGTTGGACGGGGCTTGGAAGGTCTAGTGGAACCTGGTCTAGTGGAAGGTGTCCCTGCCCATGACAGGGAGTGGAACTGGATGAATTTTAAGGTCCCTTCCAACCCAAACCATTCTGGGATTCTATGATTCTATGGCTTCCCTCTGTGCCACTAGTTGTGACGGAAGGGCTGAGTAGGCCAAGGGCCAGGGCTGTCCCCGCAGTCTGGGGTGCTGTGGGAGGTGCAGCAGCCCTCCATGGGCCTGGGATGGCTCGGCGTTACAGGGAGGTTTTGACATGCCACCCGCAGGCAGGGAGAGACATTTTTTACAAGCTGATGGACACCTTGAAGATCTGGTTTTAAGTTACACTGCCAATTGTGAGCTATAAACCAAACGGGTGTGGCTGTCACTTGCTTGGGCTCGTACTGAACTTTCCTAATCTAGGGCCATAGTGCACTATTAAATTTGAATAAAGCCTCCTGACTGGATCAGTGGAGAATTTTACCTAAAAATCTAAGTCAGGAGAGGACCTGCATTTAATCTCGCTGATTAAATGCTCTAACTAAAGTGCTTAGTGTAGTAATGCCGTTTAAAACCCGCCATTAATTAATCAATGGCTTAGTGGAGAAAACTGGCATTTAATATTTGGATTTGATTTGCAAGAAATATAGTGACTAATGAGTAGATGGTTGAGATTTTGTATTTGATTTTTAAAGGCAGAATAAATACACAGTATTAGAAAATAAATATTCTTTATTAGATACATTGGATGTGTTTGGATTTCCCCACCCTGACTTTCAGAGTAGATGGGGAGGTGCTTCCACCTTTTTGTGTGGAAAAACACTTTCAGTTCAGATACAGCTCATGTTTATTTATTGGTGCATTTTAAAATGTTCTCATGTCAAATGTACTTATCCAGGCTTGAGCTGAGTCATGGTTTAACCAAACCACAGCTGGGGCAGTGCCCGGGTGCTCTCTGCCGGCTGCCTCATGCTCCACCAAGGGGAGGCTGTGTGTGAGGCACAGCAGGAGCCTTCAGTCCCTCAAAATTCCCTCAAAATAACTGCAGGCATAGCCTGTCACGGGGAAACCGATGGGGTTTGGGTCTTGGAGCAATGCAGAGAGCGTCCGGTGCTTCAGGGGCCCCGGTGGGTGGAGGAGAAGGAAGGGAATGAGCCAGGAAAGATGCTCAGCGCAGGGGAAGCAAGTATCGGTGGAAGATCCGGTGCCAGGCATGGTTCCTCACAGGTGTCTGCTGGTGTATGTGGTAGAAACAGAGACAGGGAAAGCTCAGCACAGCTCCTGCGGGCTTTGAGGGGGTCAGGAGCCACGAGGGGAAGGCATCTCAGGCAGTTGGGCACCTTCCTCTCACGGCTCCTGAACTCCTCGCAGAGGTCATCGAGTTATCAAATCATCAAGGTTGGAGGAAACCTCTAAGATCAAATCCAACCATTAACCTGCTACTCTGCTGTAACCCTGAAACCCTAACCCATATCCTCAGATGCCTCTTAAACACTTCCAGGGATGGCGACTCCACCACCTCCCTGAGCAACCTATTCCAGTGCCTGATAGTGCTAATAGTGACAAAATCTTCCTAATCTCTCATCTGAATCTCCCCTGTCTCCGTTTATGGCAATTCCCTCTAGGTCGGGAACTTTCTTCCCCGTGGCGTGAGACACAGCAGTGGAAGGAGGTGTGGGGGTGCCCCGAGGGACCGAGCGTGGCTCGCCCGCCCGGGGCGGCGCTGCGGCGGTGCAGAGCGGTG
>NW_008668244.1:0-9183 GCF_000695815.1 Acanthisitta chloris
ATATTTTATATAATATTTTATTTAATATGTACATTATTGTTGCCTGAATTATTTTGGATGGGAACTAAAAGAACTGAAGCATTTGAGGCCATCACAACTCGTTCTGCAGTATTCCATTCCCTGCAGTGCTCTGTAGAGACATTCACTTGTAACTGTAGCACTATAGTCTGCAAAAAGATGCCAGGTCATTCCATATCATCCATCCGAATTCTCCCATCCTCCCTTTGCAGAACTGATGGGGAGAACGATGCTCACTGTCGAACACACTTCCATAGCGGTGGCGCTGGACCAAAGTTAATTATGCAGGACTTAGGCTGGCTCAGACCTGCTCAGGATCCAGCCACGTGACAACAATCACTGTGTTGGGAAATGAATGAAGAGCACTATCCTGCTAATGCATGATGTAACCATTAACTCAAGGGCAGTCACAGAGAAAACTATAAAGGAGGTAAAATCAGTAGAGCATAGCACTATTTGCTAAGTGCCAGCTGTTAATCTAGGGTAGTGAGTTAATTTCCAAAGGAAGAATTTGCTCCCGCAGCTCCCAGAAGGATTGCACCTTACTGGGATATATGGAACCCAGTCTGGTAGCAGCAGTGAGGATGGAGCAAGCAATTTTTCTTCCTGAGCTTGTCTGTTGTCTTTACCTATTTTGCTGAATTTTATGACTCTTGCTTCCAGATGGCAATTTATAGCTTAGCTGAACAATAAAAAAGGGTAATTTTTCTCCCTGTTTTGTAGCTATATTCTTTTATTGTGATGGACAATGTATATCACAGCAAATGTGTTTTGTGTTTTCAAGTGCTGCTGGAAAGGCATGTGCAGTACACTAGAGTGATTTTTCTTTAAGCACACTTTTACCTATGGTGGTGTAGAGAAGAGAATGAAGCAATTCCAGCTCTTTAATTCCCCTCCTGCTTTATGACTGGCTGATACAACAGATGTTGTACATTCACACACCATGTGGAAGGGCAGCCACCACGTGTAGAACAGGATAGTGTCTGTTACTGGGTTTCTACAGGACAGTTCCTTTAGTTTGGTTTCCTTTAGCAGCTGTTTTTGGCAGTGAATTAAGAGGGCAGTTCTTTGACTTGCATAGCATTTTCAGACTGTCTTTGAGTAAGCAATCTGTAACACAAACTGATTTGAGCAGTTTCTTTAGTTCATGTTAGCAGGAGATGGAGTGCTTGGCAGTGGCACACATGAAGCACTTGGGATCTCTTAGCATTCCTGATTTTCTAAAACTAGGTTTCTAACCTCACTATTGCAACTCATAAAGCCAAAGGGTTTGAAAGTCTGTGTGATTGCACATATGTACCCTCTCAGCTTGTGGTGCCTGCATTAGGTTTTTTTGAGACACCATTATTGTATCTGTCCAAGTTGCTGCTCAGACCCTAACATGATGTTGTGCTATATTTGTTCTTTATAAAAATAAGTTTGCTTATTATTTAACTTACTAAATGTCCAGTGTATTAATGCAGCAATTTGATAATAACAGTTTATATAGTAGGCATTTTTGGAGCTAACTTGGCACATGCAATGCTTTGACTTTACTGTCTAATGCACCATACTCTTTGGAAAAGTTACCAACACACGTTTTCACTTTGCATTTTGTCATTTTTTCCCCCCTTTTTATGTGGGTGATTGTTAGAATTTATATTTATATATTTTATTGAAAATTAGGCTAAATGTCAAATATTCAGTTATGCAGTATCTTGAAGAAAATATAGATGAGCCTCTAAACCAGACATCTGCTGCCCCAGTGGGTCCCTAGCACATCTTCAGACCATGCACTGACTCTCAAATTAACCAATTTTGTGTGATGATAGTCACATGGTCCTTTGTCACATCTTGAATAGTGCAATATAGTGCAGAAAGTGCTTCCATCTTCTAGAGAGAGAAACTAGTTTTCATTTTCTGTGTTAATAACTAACTGACTATTTAGGTCTTGAATTCATCTACATACCTTACCTTTCCTGTGCTAATTAGAGGCCTGCTCTCATTAGCTAACATCTGCAGGCAACGGGACAAAGACAAGCACTTCTGCAGGGTAATTCCTCCAGCCTCATGCACCTTGAGAGGGGAACTTGAGAGGTTGCTGCAGTGAGACTCATGACAACTGCATTCCTAAAGCAGACACCTCAGTTAATGCCCGAGGTTACCTGAGTAAACTCCACTGTGGCATCCAATTCATGCAACTTTAACCATTTATGTGTTAGGTCTGTGGACTGAGCTATGTATCCATGATTTAGTGAGTCATTATTAGAGGGAGAAGGTATCTCCTGGCAAGGATAAATCTACTAGATGGATGTTGTACATAAATGGGATGAGTCATGCTCTAGGGGTTTCTATCTTTTTCTGTCATTAATAAAGAGTGTTTGGAATAACTACCTCAGAGCAGGGACATAACTTTTAGATGGATGAGAGAAATCCTATCCTAAGTGATAAAGGAAAGTATCAATTTGGCAGCTTAATAGTAATATTTTAGCTTATCCAGTAGGATAAAATAGGCAGCAGGATGAAAATTTCACTGTAACATTATGTGAGTATCATTTGAGGTTATTAGGCTCCAATTTGCCTGAAGAGTGGAAAAATAGCTCAGTCTTTATTGCCATTAACTCAATTACCTTCAGCTGTACCACAAACTTTATGACAGAACACTGAACAGTCACTGTACCAATTCTGTGTAATGAAACAGGTAGATTAGATACTAACTGGGTAGACTGGGACTGAGCTTTCAACTTAGCTGTGATGCCATGATAAAGAAAATAAATAGATTTAACTGTAGATACATTAAGAGAAGAGATACAGAAATGATCAGTATGGTTTAAGTATGGGATAAATACTACAGGTTAAGAAAGATTTTAATGTTCTTAAGTCTTGATCATCTGTTTTTGATAACAATGCCTGCAATTAATTTTTAGTGGTTTTTCAATATCTTTGGTTTAAAATACTTTAAATATCCTAATAAATCTGTAATCATATTGCGTGTAAGAAAGAACAACTGGATTTTAAACGGAAAAAATCCTTGAAAGACTACACAGACCAGCTTTAGACAAGTTGCTTAGTATTGGCTTGTGTGGTCTTAGATGAGTTCTGAGTGCAGAAGCAAGATCAAGTGTGTTTAAAGTTTAACTCATTCTAGTGCTACAGGGGGCAGTGTGCAGAAATTCAACATTTGGTTTTGTTCAAGAAGGCAATAAATGAGTCTAAAACAAATGTTTACACATCAGCAGTCAGAAAAATAGCCTAAATATTTAAACACAGCATTAATTCTCAGTGGCACAATGTCCAAATACCCATTTTAAGACTAGTAGTTAACATTTCTGAATTGGCTTTACACTGGTTATGGCAGCATAAGGAACATTTAATGCTTCTGGACACAAATATATGGCATGAGAAACTGGAAAGAGTTCTCAAAATTACTTTGTTTCTCATATTTCTACAGTGGTTTGCAATGAAAATGTGAGCAGTTTTAAAGGCTTTATCCAGCAAACAATCCTGCACCATGCAGGTCCTGGAAACACACCTAGGGGTCCTTGTCAATGGCAAGTTGAATACAAGTCAGCAGTGTGCCCTGGCAGCCAGGAGGGCCAATTGTGTCCTGGGGTGTATCAGGCACAGCATTGCCAACTTCTCTAGGGAGGTGATTGTCCTGCTCTGCATCAGTCCAGCCTTACCTCAAGCACTTTGTGCAGTTTTGGCACCACAATCTAAGATGCAAAGAGAGTGCACAAAGAAGGACTACAAAGATGGTGAAAGGTTTAAAGGGGAAGCCATGTGAAGAGTGACATGAGGTCACTTGGTTTGTTCAGCCTGGAGAAGGAGATATGGAAGGGAGACACTATAGCAGTCTACAACTTCCTCATGAGGGGAAGCAGAGAGACAAGCACTGATCTCTTCTCTTTGGTGACCAGTTACAGGACCCAAGGGAATGGCATGAAGCTATGTCAGGGGAGGTTTAGGTTAAATATCAGGAAAAGGTTCTTCACCTAGGAGGTGGTTGGGCACTGGAACAGCGCCCCAGGGCAGTGGTCACAGCACCAAGTCTGACAGAGTTCAAGCATTTGGACAATGCTCTCAGGCACATGGTGTGATTCTTGAGTATTCTGTACAGGGAAAGGAGTTGGATTTCAATGATCCTCATAGGTCCCTTCCACCTTGGCAGATCCTATGACTCATCTCTTGAATCAAAATGTTTCCTGATATATCTGCAGCCTAAAAGTATTATGCATTACACATCACCTAAACTAAAGAAAAGAATTCTAAGCCAATGAGATGTTTGAGTAATGTAGAATTCCAAGAACACAATCCTGAAAGGGTCCTCTGGAGATCATCTGATTACCCCGTACTTTCTAATGTTAGGGATTAATTATACCTACAACTTCCTTGAATGATTTCCCAGCTCTCCTAGACGAAATATCCTACTGTTTATCTGCTCTTTTGGCTACAAAGCTTTCTAATATTCAATTTCAGATCTTGCTAATGTGATTGAGAGTCATTAGTCCTTGTCTAACCCCTACAGGACATGGAGACCTCAAGTGTTCCTTCATCCCCTTTAAATCTTTTACCATTTCATGCCTATTAAAAACTATTACCATGTATTCCTAATAATCTCCTTTAAAGAAATGGCCTTCCTTTCTTCTGTCCTACCCTGCCATGTCTCCTAGACATCTATTGATTTCCATGTTCTGGGGCATCTTTGTTATTCTACTCAGTTGATTACTTCTACCTCAGTATAAATTTTTACATGTATCTACTCAGTTGAATCCAACTTTTACCTGGTCATTCCTTCTGTATGAGAATTAATTTTTTTTGCATCCTAGGCCAGAGCTCTGGCAGACCTGTAGGCCATCTGTGTTGTGGGCCACCCTAAGCAAAAAATAACATTTGTCTTAAGACAAATGTAAGCCTCTAGTCTTAAGACAAATAACATCTGTCTTAAGACAAACGTAAGCCTCTAGTAGGATCTTGAAGAGGCTGTGCATGCTGATCTGATATGTAATTTTAGTGCTCCCTAACACACACAGAAGAATATATTCAGCTTTTTGCAGTTTTACCTGCCATGCATACATGTACATGCCACACTAACAAACAGTCCTACTGCTACATGACTCTTGCAAACAAGAGCTATGAATTGAGCAACTGGGCATTTTTTTTATACCCATGTATTTTCCTGATCATTTTTCTGCATTTTATTGGCAGCAAATTACTTCAGCACAACATTTCTGCTCTTATCTAACCAGTATGGAAATATTTACAAGGAAGAAGAAACTGTTTTATGCCAAAGGAAAGCTGTAAATTAATCATGTAATGTAATCAATAACTCTGGACAAATTCTTGTAAAATGGCCACAAGAACCTGCTTTCTCTCCCTGCTAAGGATGAGTGCTGCTTGCTTTACTATTGACCATGTAAACACTTCCTCCTGTGCAGACCTGCAGCAGGTGCTTAGGGCAGGATCAAAGCAAGATGTATAGTAAGTGACTCTAAATCTACTCCCAAGATACCCAACAGTAAGGTTATAGACAATTGTGTGTTATAAAACTGTGTGAAGTAGCAAATAAAAGTTGCCCTACTAAATATGGTTGCAAAATGGTCATGTATCCTGTGGTAATGGGAAATGATTGACTAGCTTGAAAATGAGTTATTATGTCCCTAATCTTTCCTTAAAAAATAGTATGATAAAATCCCACTTTAAGAAATAGAAGGCTCTAACTATTGTCTAATCCATTATTAAGTTCCTCTTTTATCTGGGAGCACATGAATTCAGAAGTAATATAACAGGAAAAAAAAGATACTTAACAGTTTTTCATTGTCGATAAAATATTCAGAGTAGGTTTCCTACATTTGCAGGATTTTGCCAGATGCAAGATCTTTCCCCTTTCTCAGTAAAGTCACAATTTCCTTTATGTTTAGAGATGTTCTAGATGATTTACTCTATGTTTGCTCGACATAGAAGCAAGTAAATAGCAAAAAACCCCCACCATATAAACAATACTACATAAAGCTTTTGAACATTTTAATCTCTATCTCACTCTTATGTTCCGTTTTTTCATAATGATCTGGTTACAGGTGGGTTTTGTTAGCAAATTCAAATAACTGTATGGTCTGAAGAATGAAATTGGAAGCAAGTAATTCACTCTGTTTTATACAGGCATTCCAAAAGTTCATATATCATTTTTATACAGGAAGTTTCCAAGTAGACTCAAGCGTAGAAGAAACTGTAATGGTTCTCAAATGACTAGTTGAAGAATATAAAAAACACCCTCCAGAAATTCTATTTCTACATTGCAAAAAATTAAACTACTGGAAATCAAATGCAGTCTAGACTGAAATTCTCATGGAAATTGCCATTTCCTAAAGCTATTCCTTTAGGGCCTAAAAATATTGGATATTGCTATCTTGAAACGTAGTGCAATTTTTATAGCATACAACAACATTTTAGGACTTTGCAAGATAAATAATAACCCATGAACACTGACACTGCTGCCTAGCATCACCATTCCACTCACCATGGGTCTTCCTGAATGTATTTTAACACTAGCCTTTATGACTCCAAGTAGTTCTTTTCATGTCTTTAACATGTAGATTACTAGCCTGGGAAAACACTTACCTTTTCTACATTACTTTGCAATCCAAATGAACTGCTACCTCTGTAGCTTTCAGAAGTCATTTAAATTCGTTTCCCAAGCAGGTGAAGCAGTTCAGAGGCTGTTTATAATGCAGATTTTCGTTAAGGCTGCATTCCAGCTGTGTTAGGTGTGGAAACTCACTGGTATGGGAGCTAACAGGTAAGTAAACCTCTTATCCCAGTCCCTGTAAAAAGCCTTCACATTTTTTATTTTTTATTCAATTCAGACAGTAATTTTCACCAAAAAAAGTTTATGGCCTACTTTAATTGGCACTTTTCTCAGCAGGCTTAGGAAATTGTACTCTAAGTTTTTGAAACAGACAATGGGATCTGTTGCTTCAAGCATTCCTATAAACTGAGATTCCTATTTATTTAAGTAATCCATTCTTTTCAAATTTATTTTAGAAGTGCATGAAGATTTCATCAGACTGAACTTACAATGACTTTTATTATTCTTCTTCATATAGAAATCACAAGCAAACCCATGTCTGATGTCTCACTCCAGTAGAAACAAGTGAAGAGTATCTTTTTGTAGTTTGTGCAAGATGAACAGACTATTTCTATGTAGATCTAGCTCAAAATAAGTACTAATCTATTTCTGGTTTCTGCAGGAGTGGTATGTAAGCCAGCAACAGGTACAGAAAATAAACAAAAGAGGTTTCTGGAGCCCTTGAATTTATCATAGTACAGGACAAAAATTGATCATAACCCTTTAGTACCTACATTTCAAAACTTCAGTCACCCTGGGTAGAGTGGTGAGATCTCATTTCCAGGTATTCTCCTTCCTTCTTTCCTGCTCGTCTGTCTCCTTTTACACAACCTGTTGCGAAGAAATAACCAGGAAACAAACCCTCCTTCCTTATGAGCCTTGCGTGTATCTTTGCTTGGGGCAGTGATATGTCTCTGTGTTTGGAGTGAAGGCCAAGATCCTTACCAAAAAGAGTTTATTCCTGGTCAGTATCATCTGCCAAATTTTCTACCCTGTATTAGTCTCAGTAACTATGGTTAATAAAAACATTAGTATTTTAGAAAAAAAAGTGGGTGGAGAACATTAACATGGATTTTGCATGTCTGCCACATGAATAGCAGCCAGGCAGATTATATTTCTGTGAGAGAAGAGAGAGGTTCTGGCCCATAAGACACAATCTGGTAAAAAAAAATAAAGTTTGCCAGCTGAGAGCAAAAAGGTGGATTTGCTGAGAACTAGTGGCCCTGATATCCTGAATGACAAGAACTTAGGAGGACAGGGAAGGCTGGTAAGTTCCTCTTGTACTCTCCTGTATTTAGAATGGCACGGATGCAGGGTGGTTAAATTCCTGTTCTGTGCTGTTGTGGTGAGGATGTGTGCTTCTCTCTCTTCTCCCTAAGACTGCTTTGAACCTGTCCACTGGGAAAGGATCCTTTTCTGGATGACCACATTGGTGCATATGAATAGACCAGTGAGCTTACTCTTGCTAAAGGTGTGATCCCAAATATCCACTGTATTAATGAGTGTAGGCTCATCAGTATAAATTTGCAGAGATGCACCAGAGCTACCTGCATTGTCTGGGTCTTCATCCGTGAGACCTCAGAGAGAATCTTCAGAAGCATTTTATGCTAATGATGTTGGTTTAAGCCAGAGTTTAGTTTCCCAAACTTTTTTGCACTTGCGCTGGGTGAGGAAGGGTGTTTCTTTCTTTACTCCTCTATTAAAGCTTCTGCTTTCAATATGTACACGTGACACACAGGAATCTATCTATCTTGACATAAAACCATTTCACTCAGATTGCTTTTAGCTTTCACAGTGGAAGATATAACTTGGCATAGAATGACATAAAAGACAATGAGACATGAATGGCAATAAGGTAAATAGGAAAATTCTTAGATTTACAAATTTTTACAATGCCTACTGTCATGGCAACTTGGCAAGAGATTAGAAAGATTTAAATATAAATAAGATCAGCCATTCTCAAAATGCAAATGAGTTAATTATTCCAAATTGTAGGGGGGGCAAAGAAGAAAAGGCAAAAGAGCCTTCCATATTGCCTTTAAAGCTTAGATCTGAGCCCTGAAAGGCACTGAGTGCAAGCCACATTGTAGGAGAGCTCCCAGGGGAGAGCTGTGCTGCTCCTCTTAGTATTTTCTTAGCCTGCACAGAGAAGCACAAGTCAGAGGTAACCTTGCATATGCAAATGTGGCAGAACAGGAAAAATTGTGAATGTAGCAATGTGGTGCTGCATCCAAACTGGAAGCTCTGCAAACCGAGTGTGGGACTGAAACCTGCAAGTTTGATCCATGGTGGCTTTTAGGCATAGAAGGTGCAGCACAGAACTATCCCCCATGGAGACCATCTCAGGCCCTAAAAATAGTCCAGACAAACTCAAAATGTCCTGTGCTGAATAAATATGCTGCAATTTTTCATGCTTTACTATTTTCAAAATCCAGGCTGGTGTCTCTCTATTTCATTGTATCCTGCAGGTAAACTGCTTTATTTAGAAATAAGGGGAAACTATTCTCTGGTCTCCATTGCATGATACAGACAGACCCACAGAGCATCAAGTGGTCAGCAGG
>NW_008668244.1:9211-21732 GCF_000695815.1 Acanthisitta chloris
TCTGGTGCATTCCGGAGATACTTCCACCTGGAAAGTTTATGTACACATAAGAAGGAAAATATTCTGACAGGTTAAATGACAGTATGGTCCCAACCTCCATGTTTTTGTTATATGCTTAATGAACATGTTGGGGTGAGTGCACTGATTTCCACATATCTTCCCAAGTCCTCTGGTTTCTATGGCAGCAAAACCTGGTGACAAAGGTCAGAATGAGACCATATGTATTCAGGTCAGATCCCTGATACAGATGCTCTGGCAGTAAGATTTGAGGATGTCTATAGTACATGCTTGTTGCTCAGTTACACATCCTATTTTTTTCATTTTATTTATAGAGTTCATTGATATAACACAGGTGGTATTTGCATATCTTTACCAACTTCTCTTCACATCTGGAAAGACAGCTCCTCTCTTATTAGCCACCAGCTGTGGCTTGTCCAGTTTTTCATCTTCTCCTACTGCTCCAGAACTAGCAGGAATACCTTCCAATTTGTGTTACCCCAAAGTGACAACAGGAGTCACCCAACAGCCACACTCATGATTTGGAGCAGCACAGAAATGTTAGCACCACGTTATTGGGTTGAATCCAGCTCATTCAGTAGCAACTGGAAATGGTTAGTGCCTGCTAAAGGGGCTGGCAGCTGTAGGGCTAATGGACAGATGTCCACGTCATAAAGCGCCAAACAAAAATTAATGCTGTTGCTGGTAGTCTCAGCAGGGACACATTCCCTGGGCAGTGAGGCTGTTCTACATTGAGCAGTGCCCACAGAGAAGCCCAAGAGTACTGGAGTGAATAATTTGCAGACCACCCCTCTGTTGGGCTTGTTCTGGGGATAGGAACCTTCTGCACCAAGAACTGTTAAGTCTCATTTGAAAGAAAGAGTCTGATGATAGAAGTCAGAAGTCCAGTTACTGGACACAGGAGACAAACTGGTAGGTTAATGAGATGTGAAGAATGGTTCGATCATTGTTCTCTGCACCTCTTTTCTTTTGTCTCCCATGCCTCTGCAGCTCCTCTTCTGTATTTTCTCAGGCTCCTTTGCTTTATTCTGTTCTGTTCCATCACTTCCACCAAGTACAGTAATGCCTCACTCAAATCTTGAGAGTTATTTCACCTCTTTATTTAATACTACAGCCACCAAGAGCCAGCTTATTCTGGGAGGAAATTCCTATTTGCCTAGGGGAGTGAATGCTAGATCAGAAAATGAGTGCTAAAGATGCTGGATGGGAGTCTGGTTGTAAGGGTCCTGTGGAGTGGATCCTGTACCACGAAGATGCAATGTTACAGGAGAGAAAGCTGCTGTTACATGCTAAATGGAAAAGCCTTGTAGTCTATGGCTTGGGCTGAAACAGCAATGGCTTTTGCTGCCATGAGTCTCTCAGCATTAATTTGACCTACATAGACTAATTACTGTTTATCTTATTTTACTTGTTCTTCTGACACATAAAGCTGGCTGCCTATTTTCCATGAAGAAACAGCAGGTGGAAGAATTCAATGCAGACAAAAACATATTTTAGCATTGACTTTGAAAATTCCAAAGCTATATTTTATTTTTTCCCTAGGACTTTATCAAACAATTTTGCTTTAAAATTCTTATATAAAATAAGAGTAACATACAGTAGCATGTTACTGAGGAATGATAATGTGAAAATACACATTTTGAAAATTTCTACTCCATTTCCTCTCTTCATCATAGCAAACTGCTTTGTTTTTTCTCATAATTTTAGAATAGTTTCATAAACTAATTCTTTAAACATTTTTCCTAAATAATTATTTAAAATAGTTGTTCTACAGATGACCTTTAAAAATAAGATAACTGAATATTTTGACTATTTTCTAATTTTGGGGATTTATCATTATACACATTTAAGTGAGATATGTCACAAAGTACCAAAACCATAGTAAAAATATTACACAAAGAAAACATGATGTATGACATCTAAAATGACAAAAATACTTCAATATAGGGATGAATGTCTAGACTTAAATTGATTCTGAAAATTGTTTTTTTGATGGGGAAGAAGAAAAATAGTATTAAAATTGTCATATTGCAAGTATAAGAGGGTCCCCAGCCCAAAATGGCTCTAACCTGTGGCACCACCTGCCATCTCATTGCTGTGGGAAGCCCTCAGCCCAAAATGCTGTGTGAGAATCATCAGAGCTAGGCATTAGTTTAACGACAGATAATGGAACGTTTAATTACCTTTATGTGGGTGTTAACAAACCCCCATCAGCATCCACCAGTGGTCCTGCCCAAACCTCCATGAGTTCAGCCAGAGGGTCAAATGTGTCACTCAGTTCAGTGATCTCCAAGCATGGCAACACTGGTATCTGCTCTCCAGCACAGGATCTCTTCCTGTGACCTTGTTTCTCGCCTGGCGTGGATGCACTGCCTGGGGATACTTGATGCTCTGGCAAAGCAGAACATGGTTTTCCTACCCCCACCTCATTTCTGCATAGCCATGAAAAAAACTTTTACCTCCACTGAACAAATCACTGCTACGTCAAAATGCAAAATTAAGTCAAACCATATTTCTTCTTCTAGGAAAAAGGAACTTTCAAATAATTTGTTCAGTATGCTGTAAAACATGGTGTAAGACCTCTGACAGGTAATGTGTTATTATACTACTTACTGCAATCAGCTGTGTCAGGAGACACCTTCAATCAACTACCCTATAATTATGCTAAGGCTTTCACCAAATGATGAATCCCAATTGGCTGGGTCAGAGCCCTGCCTTTCTAGACAAGGATAATTATTTGGCCCACTCACCTGTTCATTCATTCTAGCAAGCCCTGACCTGTGGAATCATAGAGGTGAGTATTTAGTGATTATTTTTATGTTTTTTAAACTATTACTGGTTTTAAATTCAAATTTTGGTGAGGGAAGGTAAATTTTGATAGGACTTTTCATAAAGATTGTCAGGAATCATGAAGTATAACAACCACTTATCTGTGTGTTACACACACTGAACTGTGTGTGCCACTATCACCTGTTTGTCAGCATATTTGAACTTTTTTTTTTAATGCAAGTGATTCATTGAACTATTACACACACAAAAGATTACCTATAGACTGCACATATATAGCTGTCAGGGGCATTGAGGAAAATCTGTCTCCAGACAAACAAAATTGCTGAAATGATCTAAAATGGGTTTTGTTTCAAACTTTTTAGGTTGTTAGTGTAGGCAATTTTTCTTAATGGGTGGGAATAAGTTTCCTTTACAGGTAGAGGTAGGCTAATAGGGATTTTTGTTTCTTGAGCAGTCTACTGAAATCGACTTATTCCTGGGAAAGCTTAACAAGAAGTTGCTTGACCCCAGTGAATGTTTCTAATCAGGGTTGAAAGAAAAGACACCTGCATGTTTTCAGCCTTTCAACTCAGGTAAATGATATGTTGCAGTGTAATAGTTATTTTTTACGTGGAGCCACAGGCAGGCGAGACAATCCACAAAAGATGAAGCAAGAGGTTTGAGTCAGAGTGGTTTCCAAGCAATGGAGTGTGTGCTGGGCAGTCCCACACAGGTGTGGGCTGGTAGGGGTTTCCACTGAAGCCTCTCAGGAGGAAAAATGTGAGGGAAGGTGAGAATGTGGGCAGTGAGAGCCAGGTCAGAGCAGCACACACTGTCCAAGCATCAGGTCTCAGGACAAGTGGTCCAAACTCACTCTCAAACATACCAGACATAAAAGTCTCTTAACCTTAAAACCAGTAGACATTACTGTGTTTCTCATCTTTGCTGTTTAGCCAAAGTTTGCTTCTAACTGAAATAACCTGCAAACCTTGGCAGACACGGTGAGGGGTCAGGTGTCCCAGCTCGATGTCCTTAAGGACAGCCCCAGCTCCAAGCGAACGAACAGGGCTCGATGTTAGCTCAGCTCGGGGCTAGAAGCCCCTGCTTTCAGCTCCCGTGCTGGAAACCCTTTTCCTTAGGCTTTCTCCAAGGGTTATGCTAATGTGCTTGCTCAGGCAGGCCCAACTGTGCTCCTTTCTACTTTTCAGCTTAAACTGCTTACCCGTTTCCCAAAACAATGCTCCATAATGCTAATGTCTCCCTCGTAAATCACCGGCGCTCTGCATAGCTTTGTACTCACTTTTGTTTTGAGACTCTGACATCTGCTTACCCATCTCTCCCAGTTATCTCCAGGGATGGGTGGCAATTAGACCGGCTCCACGGCATTAGGAGGTTTATCAAAATAACAAAAGGCTACGAGAACTGTGAAGAAAACAGCAGGTGAAAGGGGATACAGTAGGAAACAGAAATTACTCTTGAGGCAAGGTTTATTTCTCTTCTGCAGCTTCATATTTTCCTCAAATTGTATTTATTTATATACAATCATGTGGGAGAAAGGAATATGGAATGAATTAAAGTCCCAGCAGAGGAAGATGAAAAAAAGAGAGCATTCAGGTATTGCAGAAGAGAACTTGAAACCGCATGCTGTAAAGACATATGTTAATGTACAAACTGGTACTGAGATTAATAATACATATTTATTTCCAAGCATAATTCCCTTTGAGATGCCCCCACAACCTCTGCCTCCTGTTGCTCTAGCTATGGAGCACTGCTACTGAAACCCCAGGAACAATTTAATCCATGCATGTTGAGTTTACCCCAGGTGTACATCTGCTCTCTTACTTTTGAAAGGGAAAGCCACTATTGTATTTCTTGAAGATCCTATTTTTTCTGACAAAGAGGGAATAATTTGTGACTGAAACAGTTTCACATACAGGATTGACTGCTGTGTTAATTTTAATACTGCAATACTTTCAAGGATTAAGCAAAAATCTGTTCTTGTCTCTTCTGCAGAGATTTTTCAGAGCAATCTCACTTTTTCCGAAGGTACAGCTACTTTTGTACAGTGTAGATCATCTTTATTCATAATCCCTAGATTAGGCTAATGATTTGTTAGGGGAAAGTAAATCTTTTTCACAGATGTGAAATAGTATTTGCCTTGTACAGAAAAGTATTGCAGTTATTTCTGCACTGCATGAAGGCTTAGAAGGAAAGAAGATTGTGTATTTTTACATTCAGTTCAGACTTCTGGTTTTCAAAATAATATTCCTAGAGGAGATGATGATCATATGTGTTTATTAATAGCATATCATAATGCTTCATATTATGGGCTATGTTTGATACTGTCTATACACTTGTATGCTTAACATCATCTGGTTTGGAAAAGCTCACTGAGAAGATCTATTAAAATGCTTAGGAAGTCTCTTCTGGTACTGCAACTCCAAGTGTCCAGTGATCTGCACTACAGCTCTTCGTAAAATTTCCTGTCCAAAAGAGTCTAAAATAATACTGGAATACAAGATACTGCTGGAAAAAAAAACCCAGACATTGGGCATCTTATGTGGAATTTCAAAGTTATTTAATTTACAGAGTTGATGTTCCCAGTGGGTGTTGGACTTGATGACCTTTTAAAGGTACCCTCTAACTCAAACCATTCTATGACTCTATGGAAATTTGACCTACTACTTTGTGAAGCAGTCAGAAGGAAGAAGAGGTTGAATATACAGGCCCAAAGAAAATTGGAGGTTGGGTTTTTCGTTTGTGTTTATTTTTCTTGAAGTTTCTAATTAGACTTATTCAGAGGGTTCTGTGTAATACAGTAAAAATTACTTGACTAAAATGAAACCAAAGAAAGCAACTAGTTGCTTTTGAGAACTTGGCTGTGATTTGCCCAATATTCTGTTAGGGAAGCAGTAATGTAGCACAAAAATGTGATCCAAATACACTCCCAGGCTGATCTATGCTTTAATTGGCTGTATAATAATCTATATTAGTCATAAATATTTTCAATGTTATATTGACTAGTAATGCATATTTCTTTTTATAGAGTATGTTTGGACTTGTTATGCCACAAAACACTAGAGATTCAGCAGACAGTGAACATTTTGCAGAATAACCTTAGGGAGAAGAATACTCTGCAAAATCACACATGATGGACTTTCTATCTTGTTCCTGAATCCTCTGCAATGAAAACTGTCATTACAGAATCTGAGTTCAGCCAAACCTAATTGTATATAATGCAGCAAATGTCTCACCACCATTATAGTAAAAAACTTTTTTCTCACATCAAAAAAAATGTTTAGAACTTGCAAGAGGGAAAAAAAAGAATGAAGAGTATATGAAACTAGTCCTGGAACACTGCAACAGTCATCATAAGAGTATAAAAATAATTGTGATATATTAGTAAAAACACAGTGTACTCCTTTAAATAATTAAAAAATAGTTTGACTAAATCTTTTGCATACACATTATTAAGGAGGATTGTCTACAAACTGGATGCTCGATTCCTGACCTTTGCATTATTGGCATATTTTGATTTCTTGCACAGGCAACAATCAGGAAGGCTGGCATAGAAATTTGTTGGGAGGTTTTCTCAGGCTTCAGGTCCTCATGCACTCATTGCCCTGTGCTTAGAAATGGAACTCAAGAATGGGAGTAAACAATGATCTAAGAGATGGTTTGGCAGTTCATGATGATAAGGACAGCCACAGCCCTGGGGTGTAGTTTGACAAGCATTTCCTTAAATCAGACATGCTGGCTAAACTAGCCAGTTTTGCTGGTTCATGTACTTTGTCATAAAAAAAACCCTTCCTCTCTTCTCTTTCTGCTGAGGCATTTTTGACCTAAACAAGTCATTATGTGGCCTAATTTTCAGTTGCCTTAGCCCAACTGGGAAGATTATACTGAAATGAGAGTAGAGTTTTAAAGCCACTGTCAAAATCAGTGCTTATGAAATTCTGACGTTACAGACAAGTGCAGCTTAATGCATTTCTAAAAAAGAAGCTACATCCTACTATGCAAAGACCACCCTTCACAGGTTAAATGTGCCGGCACCTGCGTAGCACAGATGGTTCCTGCTTCCAGAAGTGGGTCTTCTTTCTGTGGAGCTTCTTATTCCTCACAAATGTTAATATTATCATCACAGCATCCATGTGTGTTTGGGCTAATTGAATATCATTGCCTTCTCTTTAAGAAATACCAAAATTACCCAAATGGGGAATGCAATATAACTATGTTATTCTTCCCTTTCTTCTGTGGCTGTTTCATGGCTCTGGTACCTGTTTGTAATGAACAGCCCCTAGCCCAGAACATGTGCCTCCAAACAGAGCCTTAGAGTTTAATTTGACATTCCACAGCCATAATGCTGTTTCTTTCATCCAGAATAAAGACCCCTCCAGAAGAGAATGGAAGAGTATATGGGGCCATTTCTTACAACAGCACCACCTGGGGCACCCAAGGACAGGGCAGGAGGGATGTCAGACACATTAAGTATGTTTCACTGATCTATGAAACACACAAGTGTTGAACTTGGACAGCTCTTCCCCAGCAGCGTGGGCTGCTTTCATCCTATTTAGGGAAACTAAGACTATGGCTGTATCAGTAATGCTGGTATCTTTTTTAAAAAAGCTTTGGATTCTGCTTCAGGTTCCAAGTTTAAATACTTAATTAACATATCCTTAGTCTGTTCCTCTGCTCCTTAGGAGTGTATTTTATTTCTCCTTAAGACTTAATCAGTGCTGATCTTTTCACAGAAGCTAGAGTTGAGTCTTAAGACATATTTTATAACTTTACATTTTCATAACCTTCAGATAAAGGAAGATCTAAAGCAACTTGTCCCATGAACTTATAAAGCTGCACTGTCTAGTACTATATTTTGTCTGTAATGACAGGCGTTATTTCTTCAGTTACATAGCTGGTGTTTATATGAAAACAAAAGAATAAGGACTAAATCCTCAATATTCTGGTCCCATCTGGATACTTGACTCTACCTTACATCACAGCTTTATAGGGATTTAAAGACTTAAATGTAAAGATTTAGAGCTAGATTCTTCTTCCCCACCAAAAACTGCTGTTCTATGCGCAGATTCCTGTATCTGTGTTTTCTTCAGCATAGGGAAAAGACCAGCCAATTTTTACATCAGTATTTTTTTGTTATTATCTCATTAGTTAATAGGTAATAACACACACATTGATTGCAATGCAAGAAACAGTTAATAAACACTTGAGAACAGTGTAATCTACAATCTAAAATACTAATTCCATTGATGATCTCATTCTCAGAGATGTTCTTACATGCTATTGTTCAACAATATGCCACAGCTTAGTAACACTCATATTCTCCCCTGCTTTCATGTGTTCAGACTAAAACAAGTGCAAGATTTTATGGACTTTTGCTTGAAATTTGATAAGTGTAATTAAGACTATTAACGTAAGAATCTCAGATATGGATTGTGCTTATTGGCTAAAGTTTAAAGTTAGCAGATCTGACATGACTAGGCAATGGCTAATTATTTCAAGGCTAAATGTGGATTCTCATGTCTAATTTTTATTTAAAAACTCAATGCTGAATTCCTCTAATGTTTAGTGGCACTTTTGAACATAAGCCAAACAGCATAATCAATGATCTTTGATGGGATCCACCATCAGCTCTGGTGCAACACACAACATCCATTTGTGTGAAGTTTCAGGGTACACATAGTACGTCTCCCTTTATTTTCTCTCTTTGATCATGTGAGGCTTTTTGATTTTCAGGGACAGAGTGACATGGCCCAGATCTATGGCTGTGTAGTTATCAAAATACAGGAGCATACTTGCATTTTCAATCATGTGTGTTTCTGAGGTCCAGTTTATGCTGTGAAAAATGATGGAATAATTAAACCGAGAAAATGAATATGCTTGCCTCTAATACTTAACCTTTACAAATTCCAGATTGGGTAAAATCTAAAGCAGAAGCTATTTCCCTAGACTAAGGACACTTAGATCCATCAGTATGTACTTCTACTCAGGTAGCCCCTGAGCAATTAGCATTAATATATTGTAAAGATATTGACTTTTTGACAAAGACAAGGGCAGCTTTATGACTCAGCTCACTTAGACCAACATTCAAGGAGACTGAAGAGAGTAACATTTAACAGAGCTGTCATTGTTAGGCTGGGCCAAAGACACTCCTTTTAACCAGAAACTATCACATAAAATAATCTATTAACTTATACAGTAGAGTACATTACAGCAAGCTGTGCAGGAGAACCAGTTCCCAACAATCAGTTAAATCAAACTTTGCAAGATCAGCCAATAATAAATGAATTCTGGCTAAACCAGTAAAATAAGTATTCAAAGCAATGCCTTCCTCTTTTCCTTTACATCAAATGAGCCTGTGACTGAAATCCACTTATAAAAAAAAAAGCTTACAGGAACAAATAATAATTTTTCTGTCTTGTAGTTTTGACTTTGATGAGGGTGAAAAATCTTTTCTAACCAAAGCCAGAGGCACAGTAAAAGCTGAACTACTCCTACAGCTCCTTTCTGAGGGGATCCCACTTTGTTATGACAAAACCAACTACATAAAGATTATTGTTCTGGCAACAGAGGGAGCAAGGCAAATGGCAAGATCATAACCACTACCTTCAGGAAAGCACACTTTGGCATCTTGAGGTATCAGCTTGGAAGCATTCCATGGCAGACAGTGCTGGAGAGAAGGGTCCAGGAGCTGACTGATTTTCAAGAATCAGCTTTTCAAAGTTCAAAAATCTCCACACACAGAAAGTCAAGAAATGGCAGGAGGAGATCCTTACAAAACTCAGACATAAAAAGGAAGCACACATGAGGTGGAAGCAGGGACAAGTGAGCCAGAGATACCATCTGAGGTGTTGGGATGGGGTTAAGAAAGTCAAAGCCCACTTGGAGTTGAATCTGGCAAGATATGTGAAGTGCTTATACAGGTGTAGCAGCAGCAGAAGACAAGGGAAAATGTGGAGTAGGATCAGGTTAGGGAACATTTAAAAAAACTGGACATACACAAGTCTATGGGACACAACAGTACATGCCCACAAGGAGTTGTCTGTGCTGAAGAAGCTGCTGATGTCATTGTAAGGCCACTCCTGATAATCTTTGAAAGGGTTCAGTGATTGAGGAAGGTTCTGAGGACTGAAAGAAAGCAAATCTCACTCCTGTCTTAAAAAAGAGGTTAAAAAAGGAGATCTAAGAAATTATGGGCTGGGCAGACCAGCCTCACCTCAATATCTGTGAGGTTGAGAGAGCAAATAATTCTGGAAAATATTTAGCGACGTTAGGGACAAGAATGTGACTGGAAGTAGTCAGCATGGATTAACAAAGAGGAAATCATGTCTGCCCAGCCAGTCAGCCTTCTACAAGGAGATGACCGGCTTGTTGTACAAGGGGAGAACACTGGATATTGCTAACTTGATTTTAGCAAGACTTTCAACGCTTTTCCTGTAGCATTGTCATTAATTAAGTACAAGCTATATGACTGGACAGTGAAACTGAAAACTGGCTGAACTGTCAAGCTCAAAGGGTTGTGATAAGTGCCAGGAAGCCCAGCTGGATACCCATCAAAGTCCAGCTGGAAGCCTGTTTCTAGTAATGCAGACTAAGTGTTCATAATGGGTCCAATACTATTTAACATCTTGATTAATTATCTGAACAATGAGGCAGAATGCTTCCTTGGCAAGTTTACAAACAATCCAAACTTAGGAGGAGTGGCTGATACCACCATTTACAGGGACCTCCACAGGCTGAAGAAACAGGCTGACAGGAACTTCTCTAAGCTCAGTGAAAGAAAATGCTAAGTCCTGCACCTGGAAAGGAATAACCCCATGCACCAGTACAGGCTTGTAAGCTGAATGGTTGGAAAGCAGATGCAGAAAAGGCTCTATAAGGTTATGGTAGACACCAAGTTGACTAGCATGAGCAATGCATCTCTGCAGTAATGAAGACCAACACCTACTGGATGGCAATAACAAAGGTATCCACCAATGACAGTTCAAGTAATGTGTTTATTCCCCTCTATTTAGCCCTGGTGATGCCACATCTAGAGTGCTGTGTCCACCTCTGGGCTCCCCAGTACAAGGAAGCAATAGGCATACTGGAGCAAGTCCAGCAAATTGCTACAAAGATAAATAAGGGATTATAGCACTTCTCATATGAGGAAAGGCTGAGAGTGCCAAAATTTTGTAGCTCAAAGGGATGGCTTTTTCCTCCTAACATCTCTGGGCAGTTTGGGCAAGTGCATGCAGCCCTGTTTTCTACAAGTCTCATCAAGCAGATGAGAGGCAAATGAGGTATTGCTCTTGGAGCAATTTGAATGAACACAGCCTTACCTTTTTTCCTAGTGATTGGATCTGTGGTCTAAACCTAGCTTATGAAACTGATTCTTGGCAGAGTCTCTTTAGTTATCACATCAGCAGCTGTGCAATGATGAAATATCTGTATGAATGTTTAATTTCAGTCCATCCACTGCTCCTGTATGAAAAACTTGTTTGCCTCCTGCAATTAATAAGGCTTTTGTAGGATAGAAGTGAAATGGACAATTGAAAACTAGGTGAGGGAATCCAACTCAGAACTGTCATTTGCTGCTTGTTCATCACTCCAGGAGAACCAAAGAGCTTTGACCATGAAAGGGGATACAACTTTTTTTAAAATTTAATTAACATGAAAACAGTAAACAGTCAACACACATACTTCTTGATCCCAGGATCTTGGTTTCACTTTTCCTTTATAGCTCTTGGCCTTTTTGACCAGTAGTTTAGCCTTCAAACCATTGGTTTCCATTTCTTCCAAGATGCTGATGAAAACTTGCCAGTTTTATATCTAAAGTTTTACGTATATACAGTTTATTCTTCTACACTGTTCTTATCCTCCAAAGGGGAATTGGATTAAAAGATTACAGTGCATTCAAAATCACAAATGGTATTTATTTCATCGTCAGAAATGAAATATTCATAATTTCTTACTTTATATACATTTATCTCTTTTTCAGCATTAGGTCTGAGAAGTTGTTGAAAAGATTCCTGTGGGCTGAAATGAAAAAGAGCCTTGTATAAAGGACACCCTGTTTTACACCTAAGGAATATTGCTCAATAGGTATTAATCTGAAGAAATATATTGCATGGTAAAGTTTTTCACAGACTACCAATCTTCTGAACACCCAGAGAGGATCTAATTTTTGTCTGATCAGAAGCACCTCATGTCACTGCACGTACTACAATGGAAACTCTAAGACAAATACAAAGTTTTGGCATCTGTATTACTTGTACATATCCTGTAGTGTCTGGTGTGGTGTTCACCACTCTTCTAGTTTCTTGCTGCTCATCTCTGAACATAAGAGCTCGTCCACTTGTTTCTAACTTACCTTTCCTTTCTATCTGGAATGCTCCTACAGAACTTTGTACTGAACGGACTGGAGTGCACCTGGACATGAATTTTTTTCCTCTCATTGGAAGCACACTGAAGACATCTGTTGGGCAAAACATTACTCTCTTCTATCCAGACAGGCTTGGCTACTATCCTTACAAAAATGAAGTCACAGGAGAGGAATTCAATGGAGGATTCCCTCAGCTCTCACTGCTGGAGAATCATTTAAAAAAAGCCAAAGAGGACATCCAGTTCTACATTCCTTCGGATGAACAGTTTGGATTGGCTGTCATTGACTGGGAAAACTGGAGACCTGTGTGGATAAGGAACTGGGGATCAAAAGACATTTATAGACAGCAATACAT
>NW_008668244.1:21756-36011 GCF_000695815.1 Acanthisitta chloris
AGCTGAAGCCCGAATTATAGCTAAAATGGAATTTGAAGCTGCAGCAAAATCATTTATGTTGGAAACTTTGAAGCTGGGCATAGAAATGAAGCCAAATCGTCTGTGGGGATATTACCTTTATCCAGACTGTTATAACTATGATTATAAACAAAACCCATATAATTATACAGGAACCTGTTTAGATATTGAAATACAAAGAAATAATGAGCTTAATTGGTTGTGGGAGAAAAGCACAGCACTGTATCCATCCATCTATCTAGAGACAGCACTAAGATCTTCCAGAAATGCCCAGCTCTTTGTTCGCAACAGAGTTCAAGAAGCCATTAGAATTTCCTATGTCTCGAATTCCACTCATCCCCTGCCAGTTTTTGTATATACACGTCCAGTATTCACAGATGTCTATGATGAATATCTCTCTGAGGTGAGTGGAGCTACACCTTAAATATTTCAAATGTATATAGAAAGAAATTACAAGGTAACACTTATTTATCAAATAATTTTAATCAGAAAAACATGTGCAATTTTGTATAAAAAATTAAATTCATCCATCAAAGATGTTTGATCAAACAGAACTCTAAGAGGTCTATTTTCAAACACTTCTCATTCTATTTATCAAATAGTGTTTTATTCTTTGAGTACTCCTCACATGTAACAAAACATTGCAAAGGTAGAAAGCATATTTAGTATATTAAGTCAGAGGAAAGAAATATGAGTAACCACTTCCAAAGAGAATAACTGGAGTTTTTAGAATATAAGAAAAAAAACACCAAAAAAACAGTGAAAGAGAGTCTTTCATTCCTTAAAAAGTGTTTAAAGCTAGTGAGAAAATTCTGTCCTTAGCTGTACTTGAGTAGCCTTCTAAATGGCATTTCAGCATCTCATGGGTCAGTTAAGGTTAAGCTTTGATTAAGATATAATCATCTTATTACAGTTCTGGCTACACTTTCCCCTTCACATTTTTATAGACACCCACCCTATCACAGAAGGGGAAGTTAGGGGTTGTGGTGTTGGTGACAGCATTGTGTTTGGTGTCCTCTCACATTCTGGATAGAGCATCAGTAGGCATTGCCTCCAGCTCCATGAATACTATCAAGGAGCAAGAGATGCTGTTGGGCACTCTGCTGGGATCCCAGCTAATAATTTAAAGCCTGTAATCTTTACATTCATCTATTTCTTGTGTTGTGCCCCACAGCAAGTTGATTTTTCATTGTTCTTTTCAATACCATAGTCCTCTCCCATCCCAGATAGGCTTTAAGATTTTAGTAGGACTGGGCTAGTAGGTGACCCTAAAAGCAGAACTGAACAGAAACAGGTCTCCCAAATCAGTCTGTAAAAGGCCAGAGCCATTCTCTGGAGAAGAGAAATTCCTGTTCATGAAAGCTTTCTCTTGCTACTTTTCTATTTCAGCACTTTCTGGTAAATGAAATCAAGTTTAACTATAATAAAAAAGAAATACAAATATCTTTGCTTTCCAGCATCTTCTTCCTGTAGCACTACTGAAACCAGTTGCTACCAACTCTGAGCAGCCAGAAGACAATGCAGAAAAATAAGCCTTAAAATGATTGGAGGAATGTATGTGATATGCCTAACCACTGACTGTTTTACAGCCTTGTTTTTCTAACCAGATGACATATATAAATTTGATATAGCTGGCAACATTTTCTGGCATCACCTGTGCAACCCAATCCCAGAATAAAATGGTGTAATTGAGAGGAGAACATTTGCATCATGTATAATTGCTTGCTGTCTTCGAAGCAGTTGTTTTGGACATGTAATTTACTACATGCATTATACCTTTTGCCCTTATGTTATAACTTACTTACATTACTGTGATTTTTTGCACGTTTTTGCTCAGGATGACCTGGTAAATACCATCGGAGAATCTGCTGCACTTGGTGCTTCTGGAATTGTGATCTGGGGTGATATGAATTTAACACAAAACAAGGTATGACAGATCAATTATTATATGACATTTTTTAAGTGCAATAAAGTGAAAAGGATATAAAGCATTATGATTACTTGCATCATATCTTCTCCTTTTAGAATTATGACTCCGTATTGCCAGCAGTTTTCTGTAGTCAAAACCCAAGCACATCTTAGGCTTATGAAGATCATAATTGATTACACAGAATAATAGTTCAGTCTTTCAAGGTGTCAGTACTGTTGGTGCTGAGTAACTGGACAAGCTACTATGATAACTGTAGGCAAGTTGGCACTTGTTTAATTAATTTAAGGAAAGAATTCCTATATCTTCATTACATTCCAGTCATAAAGGGAAGAAAAATCATTTGGGCTTGCCCAGACCAATTTTTAAAAGACCCTTCTGCTTTTTGAAGTGGTGCACTTGGCAATAATATTTCAAGTACTAGGATGTGTCAGTCTGGAAAATTTCAGCTCTAATCTGTTCTGTGTGTTCACAGTACTACTTTGATTAATTTCATTGTATGACAGATCTGAGTCAGAAGAGTTAAAATCCCTAGTTTGTTTCAGGAAGGGGAAATATATAGTTTGAGAAACATTGTCACAAGGATGCTAGCTCATTCATACCCAGACAAGTTAGATATAATAAACTACTGTATGAGAAGAATCTCATGAAGTAATCTGAGTGAAAAGAATTGAAACTCTTCAGCCCTGCCAGGCCTCCTGTCACAGAAACCATGGCCAAGTAAACCACAGGTCTGTAAGGGTCTAATTCCTCAAAGCATCCCACTTTGACTTTTCTGTATGTGCCTGCCCTTGAGAAGATCTCAGTTGCACCTGGAATATTTTTGCTTATTATCCCAATATCAGAGCATAGATGAGCAGCAATATTTATTGCCTGAATTTTGTGATTCCTGTGGGCAAGAAGAACTTTCCACAGCCCGGTCAGACTATGTATTTGTGCACTAATTGCACCTTTTCTTTACAGCTCTCAAAGTCAGTAGCCTTTCAGCAATGAAATATTATTGTAAGCTTCACTTCTGCATCAGCCAAATTTACTGGAAGTGCTTTTATATATATATACACCTAAAAGAAAAACAAAATCCCTACAGATATCTCAGATTCACTGAAGTGATCTCCATGGGTATAAATATTAGCTGTATCTATATGTGGCATTGGGCAAATGCCCTAAGGAAACATAGTCAGAAACAAAACAGTAGTTCCCAAAACCTCTGGTTATTAAACTGTTCTAAGTATACACAGAATATATACTAACTTCATGATCAGTTAGAGTGATCAATTCTCTCAGCATACTTTCAGTTTGATCATTCAACCAAAATTCTTTCCATTCAAAAATGCCATGGAAGCTCCCTACCTTGCAGCCTAGCAAGTCAAGGGAAAGCTGAAGAGTCTTACAGATATGACTTGATAGAAAAGTATTTGTTCAGGCTGAAGAAATGAGCTTTTTTTCCCCAAGATCTCTTCAAACTACACAAAACATAAAAAGGAACGTCAATCCTTCATGTAAATTCTTTAAATGCATCTGATTCAAAAAGCTACGTGAAATATAGAGGTAAAATGAAAGCTTAAAGTCATTTGCTTTAAGATATAAGTGTTTTTTCTAAGATCTCCAGCAACTACACACCATAAATTTGCTGTGAACCTTGAATTTTCTAACAGCTTCTCAGACAAACTTGCTTACAACAACCAGTTATAGCTATTATCAAAACCTCAGGAGAAACATTTATAGATATATATACTATGGTACTGTTATTAGAATGACAGCATTTTAATGGTTTCCACACTAAACCATGGAGTTATGATGCTTTTTTTCACAGAACACCTGCAGAACTCTGGACAACTACCTTAGGAGGACTTTGACCCCATACCTCATCAACATCACGATGGCATCCAGAATCTGTAGCCAAGTGTTATGCCAAGACTCTGGTGCTTGTGCACGGAAAAAATGGAATTCCGGTGACTATCTTCACTTGAACCCTGAGAATATTGTAATTCAAATTACAAAGGATGGAAAATACACTCTACAAGGGCAACCATCATTTCAAGATCTGCAAACATTCATAGACAAATTTGATTGCCACTGTTATGCAGGGCACAGTTGTGAAACTAGAGCTGATATAAATGACATCCATTACCTCCGCACTTGCATTTCAGAAGATATTTGCATTCAGATATCCTCAAATTCACTTTCTAACATAGAAGCTTCTGAAGAAAAGATCCTGTCTAACAGAACTGCATTTCCATTTACCTCTGAGAGTAAGGCGACATTATCTACACATCCTGAAATAGAAGATTTCCAATCTACCTTTGGAAATAATATACTCAATATAACAACTGCAGAATATAACACTGTCACAGCTGCCACTGAATATGATTTAGAAGCAAATTATACTCGTACTTTCAGTAGTTCTTCATCCTATAAGATAAGGATGTTTAATCTCTTTTGCTTAATTCTGCTTTTGAGAACCTTAATACAAATGACCAATGAAAATGAGAATATTCTTTTCCCTGGCTATGTTTGAAATTCTAAATGTTTTCTTAACAAAAAGAAAAAAACCCCAAACATTCCTGAAAGACATATGGTCTTATCTGTATCAGGTAACGTTTTCTAATCCATAGGTGACACTTCAGCTTGAGTGTATTGCTTCAGTTTAGTTCTATAAACTACTATTTGTGCCAAAGATATTCTGGTCTGTATATACTGACTATACAATACGAAAGGATAATCCAAAATACGAAATATTTTTTAGTTTACATTTTTAACAGTTCTATTTGAAAAGAAAAATTGCTGATGCTGTTTTGTGTTCTTCAAGTTAAGACAGTTCAATATATCTCAACTTGAATTTCATTGAGTCTCAGCAGTCAACGGGTTTGATGCTTTATGCAAGAATTAATTTCATTCCATGTGAATGGAATTAGCTCTTAAAAATATTTGGCTTAACTTTAGACCTGTGGGACTTTGCAGCATTAAATTTATCTGATTAATGTGGTGTTTCTCCACTTTTCACAGTGTCTCTATAGGGACGCCATGGTTTTTCTTTTAATTAAATACATTTGTAACTTTTCAACAGCTTCTAACTTTAACATAATTGTTGATTTCAGATATTACAGCTTAATTATTTAACATTTGAATGGTAGCAGTTTATCTTTTCACAAACCCTCCCCCTTATTTCAGATGTCCCCTTCTTGCCTTCCAGCTGTTGTGTCTGGCCAATACTCACCACTCATCTGCTCTGCCTCTGCACTCCCTGCCAGCACTGGTCACCAGTCCAAGTTTCTCCAGCCAAACAGCCCCAGCAACTGGATAGGGCCATATGTGCCATTTGGACAAAAGTCTGTGAGCTTGGGACTTTATGTCTCATTGCCCAAGCAGTCTCTTTGGTGGAAACCAGTTTGCTCCTTAGGAAATCCCAGCAGTGGAAGCAGCACGATGAGTGGCATTGGGGACCTGGGACTCCCTTTCTTCTCTTCCCATGATCCCCAATCTCAGGACTACCTTTTTGATCCAGTCTGATGGCAGAACTGAGAGTATTTGCTTAATATTATTCCATTGCCAAAAGTAGCAGGGATAACTCATAAGAAAACTATTCCCAGTATCATATCAGGAGTCTAGTTATGATTTACATATAGCCAGTTTAAGCATTTAGAAGCAATTAACTGAAGTTTATTTGATAAAATAGCCTCTTCAAGTTATTATGTCAGATGCTTAATAGATTGTTGGACTTCTGATGGGTAAAGAGTGGCTGCTAGCATGGATATATTAAAAAATCTCCCTAGAGCTAGGCATGATCTGCATAAATAATTCACCACCTCCCACAGATACAACCTGCCTCACTAATGAAAATAACCAGAATTTCAATAAAGTAGCCATTTATTTATGAAAAGTTCATGCCTTAATCTGGCAGAAAACACATATATCCATTCTCTTTGAATTTTCAGGTTGTTGGTCATAACAGAGGTGCAGAAAAAAAGATGAAGCCTTTAGACTTAACATGAAGAAATAATGTTTTATGGCTTTTGGACAGCAAGTTATCAAGAGGAAGTGGCAATTTTCTCATCCCAGTTATGGTGATAAGTCCACGAGTCAAAGCTATTTCTGCCATTAATGTTTCAAGTGGAATCATGAATAAAAAAATACATATGTAGCAGACTGCTCAGCTCAAAAGAATCCAGCTGGTTTTGATCACCTTAGCAAAAACAAACTTTTTTCACTGCAGCTTTGATACTGCTTATTTCATCTTGAGTAAACAAAAGCCACGGTATCATACGTCCTGTGCCTGAACTCCCTTCACACTGCAGTTGTGGTAACTATCAAAGTGTTTTCTAAAAACTGGAAACAACACTGGTAATGCCTTAGCAAAAGCTGAATGACTTATATGAAGCTGTGGAGTTTTATTCAGAATGCACTAACATGGCTAAAATTCTGTGCTGGCACACAGAATTCTAGTTCAAAGGCTGAAGTGCTTTGTTAAACGTTTGGCAAAGTTTCCTGAGGTTAGGCTTGTTTCCATCCAGTGCTCTGAACAACACTGGATCTGGAGCACTTTGTGGTAACACAGCTTGCAGGTTCCCAAAATCTACAAGTCTTTCTGTAAGTACTTTTGACTATCAGCCAAGTAATAGCAAGCAGAACATTTGTGATGGAGAAAGCAGGAAATCACCAGAAAAGGAGGAATGAGAAGTTAAAATCACAGAAGAGTTGAAACAGAGTACCTAGGATGTCCCAGGGGATGCAGAGGAAGTGAACTGCAGAAGTGAAAGAGTGAAGAATGTGGACAGACCAGTCTTCCCATTCAACAGTTTTTATCTACCTGGTATTTAATATTGACAATCGTTCCTCAAGACTCACTGTAAAGATAAAGGAACACAGTAACTGATATGTTAGATTAGACCTATTCATCTGATTCCATCTCTTTTTCTTGAGAGCAGTCAGGACCAGAAAAGTAAAATGAAGGTGTGAGGGAAGCAGACTATTGCAAGAAACTGTGTCTTCCTAGGCTACATGTGCGAGTAGCTATATATCTTGTACTTTGATGAACGATGCTTTACCAACCACCTTTCAAATGTTCATTCAGGATGATTTGTTACCTACATATACCTGCAACTCATGCTTTAAATCCTCCAAACTTCAGGATTCAGGTCTGCTGTGTGCTGTGTTAAATTTCAGTATTTTCCAAAAATACTGTTTTGCTCTGTATTATATTTGTCTTACCTATATTCTATGATAAAGAGTCACTACAGAGCAAACGAGTCTCCATGGAGTAAAAGGAGAAAAGAATGAAAGGGATGCTATGCTCTGCATTGCTGGTGACTAGCTTATGTTCAAAGCCAAACTTGTATTCTCCTAAAGTGGACCCCCTTCCAAAAATATCTCCCTCCATTCACTGTATTTTCTGTAATCATTAGTTGTCTCTCTAGCCCTATAGTTTTTGTTTCTTATGTTCTTGTATTTTTCAAAAGATTAAATACTAGAAGAACATTCATTACACTCTGATTGCCATTCATTATTTTGTACTTCTCCCCTCTAGGAAGAATTCAGGCTGAAAATACTTAGGGACAGGGAAATGCCAAAGTGGGTGTGAAGAAAGGATCTAACTGAAAGTTTAACTACCTGGAATGCCCTGCTTCAATGGCTAGAAATTTTGCTAAAATTTTAATGGAAATTATGAGTATTTATTTGAAGAATTCTGGACCTGGTTTATTGTGTTGTTTATTCTGGGACACCTGAAGATATTGGCACTTCTTAGAGAGATTACAGTTGGTACTTGCAGAATTTGAACAGAAGTGAAAATGTAGTCTAGTCACTGCCTTACAGTTGTTTTGCTTCTCTGTGTTCAAAATAACAACATGGAGAGAGAATTTTAGAGGCCAGTAAGACCATTTTGTGGTGCCTAATATGTGACTAGCCTCCCAAGGAGTTCAGCAAAATTTGCTTTAATCCCTGCATCACACTGGGACACCCTGTTGTACATATATCAGCAAAGAATTGAGTGGAAAATTTTAGACCTGTGCAATATGTGCTAGACAACTCCCAGACAAAGATTAGATTTGTACATGTACCTATCCATCACTTTTCAATACAAACAACAAGACAGCAAAGACAGTTACGTAACTTTAAAACATACTCAGTTATGGAGCACTGATAACCTTCTAAAACACAACTAAATTTCATCCTTCAAGCACGCACACCTAAAACTTACTTGAAAGATTTTTCACAGTGTGCTTGTGCCAGCCCCTTTGCACTGGCAAATACTCATTCTGTCAAAGCAGAATAGCCTGCAAAACTAGAGCCCGAGATTTGAAGTTGGAGTAATGAGTTCTATTAAAAAAAAATACCATTGATACAGAAACATGTTTATTGCATGGCTTAAAAAAAATAAAATTACTGCTTTACGTAACAGTTTCATCTTTCCTAAAGAAATTTTTTGTTGTTGTCCTTTCTTGGAACCTTTTTCTGCTACACTACTGAAAACCATTGTATACGTGGCTGGAAACAGATTCAAAAAGCTTACGTGTCTTAATCCCTTAAGACTTCTAAAGGAAGTGTGTGTCTTCTGATGTGTGGCTGTCGCAGACCCTTCTGTCTGTTATTCTGGAAAGACTCCACTGAAAATTAACCCTGCACCATATTTTTCATGAGGGTGATAATCATGTAAACATGCTGTATTCAAGATCAATCCTAAGCCTTTGTGTATACCAGTCAAGGATCAGGGTCTTCAGAGAACATGTCTTTTGTGTAGCAGTTCTGAACCTTTTGCAGCAATTTTCACTGTCAGTACTACTCAGGGCTGCAAAGGCATCCTGCATTTGTTGTCCCCTTGTTATATATAAGAAAGCAAAGGGCAAGGAGGTAAAGGGCATCTATCAATATTAGCATCCTTA
Source organism: Acanthisitta chloris (assembly GCF_000695815.1). Lineage (NCBI taxonomy): Eukaryota > Metazoa > Chordata > Aves > Passeriformes > Acanthisittidae > Acanthisitta > Acanthisitta chloris. Next base: position 30,580 of record NW_008668244.1, read on the forward strand.
AGGGAGTAACTTTGGATTTCATTATGTTCGCTTATGTGTTACCACCATCATGGTGTATTGATTATAGTTCTCTTTGGTCAGGAGTAATTAGGTGACATTTTTCACTGTATGCTTGTATAACCCTCAGTTTATAACTGATAAGGTATTTATTGATTAGTAATCAGCTACAAAGAGACAGTATGAAAATTAATGCAAATATATATTCAGACAACATTTTGGCTCTGTGCACACAATTCCAGAGGGTCTTGTTCAGTGGCACATAGAGGTGGACTCCAGATAATATGCAGTCACATGTGTCTGCCTTTGTTTTCATGTCAGGAAATATATTTATTCAACAGAACTTCAAGAACTTGCAGAAGAAATATACCATATGTTGTCAGTCTCAGGGAGCACACTGCTCCCTCAGGCTACTAGCAGGTTGAGACAAGATGACAGCTTGCCTAATGATTTCCTGAGGCAGAGACCTAAAACCCACCTGTTTAAAGGGAGGCTAAGGGCACCCTGCAGTCCCATAACAATAATACAGTTAATGTCACAAAAAAGCGCAAAGAACCTTACTGCTGGGACTGTTGGTAATTAAGGGCACTGGATAAATAACAGGCTGTTTGTAAATCCTATGTTTCAGTATGAACTGCTTATACTAAGTTTAGGTATCCAAACCACCGCATTTTTGAGTTAAAACCTTAATCTGCCCCACTCTGCCAGTGTACAGTTCTTACAAAAATCCCTTTTCACCTCTAACCTCACTGCAGCGTGACAGGAATTGAAGGTACACACTAAAGAGCCTGTGAGACTCCAACCAGCAGAGGGCACAGACGACGCACGCAGAGACAGACACCGGCGGGGATGTCATAAGGCTTTTACTGCAAAGTTCAACAGCCTTTCTGTTCTCTTTGGCAAAGCTGATGATTGACTCTGGCCTGCAAAACATGACTAGTCACTCCTTAACACAGTGCCTCATTAGCGGAAAAGATGTACAACTCATTCTACAGGGCTTTTTCCCCCAAACGTCTGGTGTATCAGGACAAACTGAAAATACCAGTGAGACTACCTCTTCTCATGCTCTTCTCTCTGGAGATTTCATTCAGCTGAAGGCTTCTTCTCCTTAAGATCTGTCCAGGGAAATGGTAGAGTCACCTCTTCTGAAAATGTTCAAGAAACAGCTGGATATAGCACTTAGTGCCATGGTCTAGTTGACAAGGTGGTAATTGGTCAAAGGTTGGACTCTGTGGGAAGATGACTGAGGGTAAAACAATAACGGTACAGAAATTACAGGGGAAAATATGGTTGCAACTCCCTGGATGGAACACAGCATAACCCATCTTCCACACATAATACAAATAAGGAGGACTAAACACAGGGTGGAGTGGAGACACTATGTCCAGGTTCTGTTAAAATCCTTGCAGAGGAGGCAACTCAGTGGTACTTTCTACCAGATAAGTAGCACAGCAGCTGAAAACTGAGGGAGATACAAGAAGATATCCTGTTGTTGAACTGGCAGCTGTGGCAAAATCCCTCTCCTTGGATGTCCCCATCCCAGGGTTATCTCAGGTATTATACTGAGATATCTGTCCTCAAGGTACGACCACCCCTCACTGAGTAAGATGTATGAATAGAGTCCCTCGAGCTCCATCTAAATGTAAAGAAATAGTATAAAAGTGAGTTCAGAATGGGGAGAAGTTGGGGAAGATTTTCACGTAACTTCTAGGATTGACTGATGAGCTGAACCTGTCTTCTTCCCCACAGGGATGTCTATAGGGTAAGAACAGTACTCTATGCATGCTGAATGCTTATATCAAGCTAGCCTTTATTGGAGATTAGAGCTTGTTAGAATATTGCTTTGAATTAGTATACTGCTTTGAATATATTTTTGAAGTCTGATACTATCACTGGCAATCTCTGAACCTCAACATGTCAGAATTTTATTAATAAAGAGTGTTATTCTGAAAACTGTTAACGTGAGTCCTTCAAGGACACTGGCAGTGGGTAAAGGTGTGGAGACTCAGGAATGGGTTTGGCATGTGATCCTAAACAAGTTATGCCCTCCGATCTAGAGGACTGCTCAGTGAAGGGTCCCCATAACAGAATGCTGACAGACTGGTCAGGCACAAGGGTCTCAGCTTTTTACTGGGGTGCTGACAGACTAATCAAATGTTACAGACTCAATGATCTTGGAAGCCTTTTCCAGTCTTAATGACTCTATGATCTTAAGCTGTCACTAAAATGGATGCTTAAACTACAGATAATGTGATCTGATCACTTTGGTAGTGATCCAAACTACAGATGTGAGACTCAGATACCTTATTTCTTCTCAAATGTGAAAGACCTGGTTGGTTCAAGGCAAGTTTTGCTGACCATGTGCTTATAGCATCACCACCACTGTCACCTGAAATGTAAGATACATTGTCATAAATTTTTATAGCACAAGTAAGTCTTCACAATGGAGTAAGTTGCTTTGCTATCACTTCAGAGGCAGAGCACTCAGAAGACTCAATAAGCTAGGTGCTGCGTGGTCCCATAACACCACTAAACTGGTCCTGCAGTGTGTAAATCTCAATAGACAACACATAAAGTGAAATACCTTATCAGTGGTTAAATGTTTCCCAGGAAGATTAAGTGGCTTGTCTACAGTCACACAGGATAACAAATAGTGGCCTCAGCTCAGGCTCTTACCTACAAGAACAAATGTTCTGTGAGCTGTTAATTGTAGCAAATCAGCAATATTTTTGCATACAATATTCTACTACCAAACCATCTGTAAAATAAAGAATTGCTTTACATAATCCAATAGTTTTGCAAAATATATAACAGATTTTAGAACAATATAACAGATCTTTGAACCTGGACAAACTCTCCAAGACTTTTTCATGTATTATTTTGACCCCCCAGACCCAGTAAAAGACTTCATTCATTGTACAACTAAATTAATGTTTTAGAATTTTTTTGCACATCCTCTGACAGCCTTTTATGAGGAAATGCCTGAAATGTATTTTTTCAGACTGTCACTGTACTTGCAATATATTGTTTCTTCAACTTCCATCCCTATAAGCCTTAAGCACTATTGCAAAATTTAATATTTCTGGCAGAAATTCTTGCAAAAATAGACTGCTCAATTTTATGAGCTTTCCCCCATGCAGTAGTCAGAATAATTTCATTCCCAGAAACCACTCTCACAAATGGACTGTCTTTACTCCACACATCACCAGGAGAGTGATATATGAAGATGGGAGAAATTCTTACATTTATCAGTTTTAAGGCAGCCAGAAACATTTCATCTATTCACCCAAAATTCCGTAATTGTGTCCTGGGTTGCAATGGTATGTATTCTATTTTCGTCTCCACAAGCTGTTAAAGAAGGTGGGGCAGTGATCCTTATCACCATGTCCCTGATGGCTCCCTCAGGGGGCTGTCTCTGATTAATGGGCTGCCAAGGACCCATACATGACACATCCTCCCAGTGATCCTTATCGCCTTGTCCCATGGTGAGGTGACTCACCCCAGGGGTGGGGAGCCAAACATGCTCACAGGGATATAAGCCGGGGTTTGGACCAGCACAGGTAGCCCTTTGCCTGCTGGATTCCCAGAGGACAAGAGCTGCTGCTGGACCTTCAGGAGAGGAGCAGATCTGCGGGACCACTGCTCCAACAAAGCCATTGCTCCAGGAGGACTGCAGCTACCATTTTAATCGGACTACTACTAACACCCTGACTGACAGGGTGTCAGGTTACTTTCTGACTCTGTCAGGTTATTTTTGTACTGTTGCATTTGTTGTTGTTTTGTTGTGTTGTTCATATTACATTGTATTTTTGACTCGGAGTCTCTCACTGGTTTGCTTTCAAACCAGCACAAATTGCTTTGGCCAAAACAAGTTTTTTAAAATAACAAGATACATAGCAGAAAAAAATGAAAGAATAGTGATTTGCCTGTGAATTATTTTCTGCTCCTTTTACCCATCCAACCCGAATAACCCAGTGTCAACTTTTCCACCCATTTCTCCAGTGATCTTCCCAGTTATGTTAGTGTAAATAGTAACTGGCTGGTAATCTGTGACTCCTGGAGAGGATGTATATGTGTATCAAATGGTCATCTGGATGCTACTCAGCAGCAAGTTAACCAGCAGAGTTCTGCTACATTCTCCCTCCTTGCAGGATCTGGTTCCTTTCACTGTGCTACCAATTTTCAAGAAACTTCAAGAGCTATATCATGCTCTGAAGCTGCCAAAGACAACATCACTGCCTCAGTTTTAAGAGTGGCATCCAAAATTCTGACTCTAAAACAAACCACCAATGCTAGGTAACAGCATTAGGAGAAAGGGACTACCTGTATCCAGGGTAAAACGTTGCACTACTGGGGGAAAAAGTTTGAGACTTGCCACTTAATAGAAAATCTGGAGGAAAGAAGATAGATTTAAGAGAAGCAATGAAAAATAATTCCCTGGCATTACCGTTGGGTAGCAGGGCCAACTCCAGTCTCCAATTTCCTTTTGGAAATGGGCAATTAATTTTGCAAGAGTAAATAAATGTGGGCCTGTGAAAAAAAATCTTAGAATTACACTGCAAGTCATTTTTGACTGTATCTAAAACAAGGGCATGAAAAAGAACTAAGATTTTCACCTCTCCAGCTAGCCTAGAACCAATTGCTCTTGACAGCAAAATCAGAAGAGCTTCCAGATTTTGTGGTCTGACTGATGTAACCAGTGAGGTTTTTTCACACACTGCATTCTCTAAATGGTGGAATCACGTCTCTAAAAAAACCACAAAACCAAATTTCAAAATATTTTGATGGATTTGCTGTCTCCATAGTAGAATTATCCACACTAAATGTGTATGTGCCTGGTTTATACCTGTATGAATGCCCTTCATCAGCCAATAGCACCAGCATGGTAAGCTTTCTGGGGCATCATTTCAGTAACAACTTCAGAGACTGGCAGATGGGTCCAGGTTAAGTGTTAGCTCTGTGTTTATGGATAAACCAAACCTTTCTCCAGTGCTGTGTGGCAAGACTTTAAGCTAAGTGTTGCTTATCCAGTGTGGACAGAAGATTCCCGGTGAAGTGGCACATGCATCCCATCATTGCCCATAATACAAAACCACTGTCACAGGCTTCTCTTGTGGCAAAGAATCATACTATGGGTAACTCCAAAAATTGTCACAGGACAACCCAAATAAAACCATGGTCAGACCTGGATCCGAAAGCCTGTCATGACACGATGAACAAATCGGTTTCATGAGAAGAGCGGGGGTCCTAGCCTAGGGGTGTGAGAACCCGCCATCGCTAAGTGTGATGTGTAAGTAAGATGTGAAGGACCTAAGGGCTGGTGTTGTCCAGCAGCCCAGCCCCGCCGACTCTCCGAAGGCAGCGCTGTAAGCTCGCCCACCCCTTGCGGGGCGTGGGATGCCGCACAGCAGTCGGCAGGTCCGTGCCGGCCCGTC
>NW_008668245.1:0-1080 GCF_000695815.1 Acanthisitta chloris
GAATTTTGGAGGAAAATTAAGGGGGAAATAAGGGGGAAAAGGGGACAAAAGGGGAAAAGGGGAAAACAGGAAAAAAGGGGGAAAATAGGGGAAAAAATAGGAAAAAAAATAGAAAAAAAAGAAGAAATTTGAGAAATTTGGAGGGAAATTAAGGGAAAAAAATGGGAAAAAAAAGAAGAAATTTGGGAAATTTGGAGGAAATTAAAGGGGGAAGAATAAGGGGGAAAAGGGGAAAAAATAGGAAAAAAATAAGAAATTTGGGACTTTTGGAGGGAAAAATAACAAAAAAAATGGGGAAAAAACAGGAAAAAAGGGAAAAAAACGGAAAAAATGGAGGAAAATAGAGAAAAAAAGGAGAAAAAAGAGGAAATATAAGGGAAAAAATTGGGGAAAAATAGGGAGGAAAAAAGGGGAAAAATAGGGAGGAAAAGGGGGAAAAAGGCAAAAAGATTCAGGTTGGGAAAGGAAATGGAAAGGACCTGGAAAAAAAAAATGGGAAAAAAAATAAGGAAATTTGGGAATTTTGGAGGGAAAATTAAGGAAAAAAATGGGAAAAAAACAGGGCAAAAAATGGAAAAAAATGAGGAAAAATGGGGAAAAAAAGGGGGAGAAATGGGATAAAAAAAGGAAATTTGGGAATTTTGGAGGAAAATTAAGGGGGAAATAAGGGGGAAAAGGGGACAAAAGGGGAAAAGGGGAAAACAGGAAAAAAGGGGGAAAATAGGGGAAAAAATAGGAAAAAAAATAGAAAAAAAAGAAGAAATTTGAGAAATTTGGAGGGAAATTAAGGGAAAAAAATGGGAAAAAAAAGAAGAAATTTGGGAAATTTGGAGGAAATTTAAGGGGGAAAAATAAGGGGGAAAAGGGGAAAAAATAGGAAAAAAATAAGAAATTTGGGAATTTTGGAGGGGAAAGTAACAAAAAAAATGGGGAAAAAACAGGGGAAAAGAGGGAAAAAAACGGAAAAAATAGAGGAAAATAGAGGAAAAAAAGGAGAAAAAAGAGGAAATATAAGGGAAAAAATTGGGGGAAAATAGGGAGGAAAAAAGGGGGAAAATAGGGAGGAAAAGGGGGAAAAAG
>NW_008668246.1:0-9905 GCF_000695815.1 Acanthisitta chloris
TTGGGCATCTGTTTTTAGAGTGGAAGAAGCCAACACTGGTTCTGAAAGTGCAGAGTCCTCTTTGAAAATTGAGTTTCTTGATGATGTAAGTATGGAATAAAGGACTTCCTCAGTCTTCACAGTGATTTGTTTAAATCTAGATCTGTTAAATATTTAAAGTAGCAACAGTTAAATAATTTCACATAAGAAAAAATATCGGTGCATTTTTTATCTTTTCCATGCACATGTAGAAAATTTCTCTTTCCAAAGGTTCCCTGTAATCTTTTCCTGTTGTGTCTAGGGACCTTTACTTTATAGAAATTATACACAAATAAAACCTGCAAGCTTTTAATCCTTTCAGTTAATGCTCTTTTTTAATTTTAGTGTTTTGCTGAATATAAATCTTTTTGGGTTTCTTTTTTACTTAGTCTCATAGCAAGGACTTGGAAGAATCATCAAAACTTTTGATGGTGGAAACTGAGGCTGTGGGAAAGAATAAGGAAGGGAAAACAGAACCACTGGAGCAGTGTGGAAGGTATCAGAAATGCAGAGATTCTTTGGAAGAGAATCTTTGGGCTTAGTTCCTAAGAAATGGAGGGTTTTTTTCACAGTCGGTAATACTTACATGGGTCATTGACACAGTACCAGGCCTTGTGCCAAGAGAAACTGTAGGCATAATAAGAAACTCATCATATAACTTCCACAGCTGACACTTAATATTTTTTACCTTTTCCTTTTGACAGAAATGCTGTTTCTCCTAAAGAAACCTCTCAAGGTAGGATGTGTTGGGAAGTTTTAAAGTTATTTTCACAATAGACATAAGTGTATACAGTTCATCATTCTTATGTACGATGTGATAGTCAACTATGATGGTTGTCTGAAAAATAACTAAAAGTCATTAAATTATGTACCATTCTTTGAGCTCTCAGGTGCCTTGACTACAATCTGATGGGCTGTGCAAGCAGTTTTGAAATGACATCACTGTGACAGTAATGTCTCTGAGCCTGTATGTGAGGGAGATACTGTCCCAATCTGAATTGTACGCTGTAAACAAACCCACTGTAAAGCAGATGAAGTGATCTTACGAGTCAGTTTATCTATATTGTATTAGATTTAATGTCTGGCCCATGTCCTTTTCATGTAGAAAAGTGCTTTTAGGTTGAGAAACTGTATAACTGATGACCTGTTCTGCAGGAAAGATCATCATTTGTGTGTAACTAATCCACTGCCTGTTGGCTGGTGGTGAAATCTGTGTCCCGAAACTGTGTAAAGTATATTGTCACTTCTTAAATATTAAGAAAGAATTTAAGGATAATTCATTTCTTATTCTTGCAAGTAGCAAACATTTGCTCCAGCTCTTCAGGACTTGGCACTTATTCTCTTTGTGCTTAGTTCAAGAAACTGCTCATTTCACTCTTCAAATGTGAAAAAGCAAACAAGAGCTGACTAATGAGATGTGATTTATCTGCTTCTTGGGGCACAGGATAAAACATAAAATGGCTGTGTCTTGTGTAAACAAAGCAAAACAGCCTGGAGAGTCATTCCCAGCCTGATAGGATATATTTCAAACCATTAGACTGCTTTTAGAGAAATTTGATGCAATTGCTACAATTGTCGTTCCTCTGTTGGCTCCGGTTAGGTTAGAATATTCTAAATGGGAAAAAAATTACAGTGCCATAAATTAGTAGTTGGAAATGTTTTTAGATTATTATCAAGTGCTAATGTTTCCATAGACAATGATGTACAGGACCATATGCAGTAGATATGGAACTAGTACCACTGCCTGGTAAGGCTAGTTCCATGTATGTTGGCATCTCTGGATGGCAGGCAGGAAGCTAAGGGAAGTTTACTGTTCTTATTTGTGATTTTCTGGTAACTTCAGTGAAGGGTTCATGTTTTAAGGTCATGGAGAAAAGGTAGTGGACTTGGAGGTTATAATTCATAATAATTTTAATTGATTTTGTTCTACTCCTGTAGAAAAACTGGTTGTCTGCAATCAGCTGGAAGCAAATGCAGTGCAAAAGGAGAGTATTAAACCAAAGACTGTGGGAAGATCACTGAGCTCCTGTGAACGACCTGATGATATCTCTAACCCCACTGAACTAATGAGCAATAAACATGTCCTCGAGAAAGAACAGCAAAAAACCTGTAAAGACTCCCAAGAACTGGACAGTGTCTGCAACAGTCAGAGTTTGGTCTTGCCTGTAATCACAAAGTCTTCACCAGTAAGATATTATGTCTTTGATTGCTAAAACTGTGTTGCTTAACCTACTTTAGCATGAGGCATCATACCATGTTCCTGAATCAGTTGACAGAATATTATAATTGTGTGGTTGCCACTTTTCCTGTTCTCCTCCAGAAACCTCCCCCAAAGCCATCAAGAGTATAGTGTTACTTAGAGGATTGTCTCTGCCTACCATATTTCCTGTGTAGAGGATGAAGGTCTTTGTGCTTTCCACTTTGTACTGTGCTAATGTTCAAAAAAAGGAAAAGAAACAACAGACAGTAAAAAACAGATATTGGGGGAGAAGCAGCTCTTGTCATGTTAGTATTAAAGCTACTTCACCTCTCAATTGAATGGCCAAAAATTGTGGATACTCTTCTCTAACTTAAATTATTCAAATGTTCATTTGCTGAAAATAAAATAAAAAGCAAAAAATGAAAGAGGAGGTTGGGGCATAGATTTGGACTCATTGTAAAAATGTTACTTTTGTTGATGTACACAAAGATAAGTGAAAACAAGGAAAAACTGCTTTTCATGTCCACAGTGGAATAGGCTCAAACTCTTAAAACATGAATAATTGAAGTTTTTAGGATTTTAAAGCATATCTTGTGCAAAAACATTGTCCTTATGATCTCTATTACAGCAGGCTGTCCACATCATTCCAGATTCTTTGCAATAAGCATTTTATTCATCTAAACTTGCAAGTTTCCTGTTTCCTTTTCTAATATCCTTATATTTTATCCAAGTTACAGGTTATAGCCAAAAGGCAGAAATCTCTTTCTACATGGTACTGGGGACTTGATGGCATCTTTGCTGGAGGAGCAAACCCTAAGCAAGCAATGCTGGAAGCACATTCTTCACTGTGTGCTGCCTCTAGCCCTGTGGACAGTACCATCCCACTTTCAGGTACTGGAATGTCCTAATAAAATATACCTATTTATCCCTGTTGATATAAGACATCTTCCTCTCCAGTTAACTTCCATCTAGCTTCCTTTTAGAAGTCACTTCAGGGCAACAGTCATGCCAACACACACAAAAGTGCTGCGGAAGTTAAAAGTGAACTTAAACCTTGAAATTAGATGAATATAGTGCCATAGATATACATAATTATTTACATCCCTGAGAATTTGGTTCCAGGAGGTTCTTACTGCTTTTTGTGGTGTATGAGATGTGAAAAGGTTGGTCAACATTATTAATTGCATCAAGAGTATCACTTAAATTGAGCTTTCAGTGTGTTATGTATGTGTAAAAAATGTGTTGCATGGCTGCTTGACATCACACACATCAAATGCAGCAAGTACAGCACCAGTAAATGCATAGTAACACAACATCTGCCATTAACTTCATCTAATACTCATTAATTTCAGGAGATGGGCAGTGGGTTTCTGAAAGGAGCTTAAGTGAATATGCTGATGACTCTCTAGTTCAAGGTGTGTTGGAAAGTCAGTTGAACAGACCTTTGAGTGGTTTCAATGCTCAAAGTAGGACTTCTCTGCTGGAAGTGTGGATCCCAAGCCCAGGTAAGCACAGCAACATTTCTGAGGTCCTACTTAGACAGGTGAATTTTTCTTATGTAAAAGTACTGTCCATGATGATTCTGTTGAATTTAGGTCATTTTTATATCTTCATCTATGTATTTTAGGTATAATGGCTTATATCCATGGCATTGTTTCTGGGCTTTTCGGTTACAAATTACCTCTTTGCAGCTCTCACTACTAATCCTTTTTATTATGGTTAGTTTCTCCTCCTGCCTCTGCCCCATTGCTGCCCTCTTAGCTTGAATATTTAGAGAATAAACTGCCTAGAACAAGATTATGTACTAGTGTGTGTTTGCAGTGTCTGGTACAATATGAGTGTGATCTAATAAAGGATTTCTTCATGCTGCTGGAATAACTCTTATTACATGAACTGAAAGAATCAAGGAAACAAATAATGCATAACCATCTGCACGTTTTTGTTTCTCAATTTCAACTGTCTCCATCTCAAGCAATGTAGCTTACATTATTTCTCTCATCAGAACCAACCAGTTTGGCATTTTAATTTAAATCATGCTGTGTGCAGAAATCCAAACTGTCAATTTTGAATCCCAGAAAAAAAGATCTGAAAGTGTTTATATTTTATTCATGTTACTTTAAATTAAAAAAGAACCAAAGTTTTAAGCTTTTGCCACACATTCTCAGTCTCTCCCTTCCTCCCAAACTGGTGCCCTTGTACATGATATTTAAATCAAATATTTTTCCTGATAGTCCTGCAATGAGGTGATACTTCCCAATATAATTGTAACATTTTTATTAACATTTATTCCCTCAAAATCTTAAGCAAAATTAAGTCATGCCTTAACCTGTCTGTAATTGAGTAGAAGCAAATTATTTCATGCAACTTGAGTTTTCTACCCCTTGCGTTTTTGTTGCAGAGATCTGTAGGATGTGCTGGGTAGTGTGTCAGGTCATGAATTTCTGTTAAGTAGGTCCTTTCCTTGGATATTCAATAACAAACAGCCCAGGTGTGTCAGAAACTATTTATGATCAATGCAAGCATGGCAAAAAGAGGAAAAGGTGGCCAGAAAACTTTGTAAATTTTATCCTGAGGAGAAGTGCCACTAATAGGGAACAATAGACAGGGTATTACCTCTCATTTTGGGTTTGACTCAACTCTCTTTCCTTTGCCTTTTTAAACCCATCTCCTTGTTTTTCAGGAGTGGAGGAGGTGGCAGATGGACAAGGTGAGCTTGGTGATAGTGGAACACAATTGAGTACACTCTGCTTTTGTTCTTTGAATATAGGAAAAGTGCTTGAGATGCTTCTGTTCTATCTCACTGAGGAGACAGGTCAAATGTCCAAGACGCTTTGTGCCATAAGCAGCCTTGACGGACTGAATCAGGCTGTGACAACTCCCTTCTGAGTTTCCATGGTGCTTTGATATCAGCAGGTCCTGGCTGTGATGCATCTTCAGTAAACAGAAGTAGTCTGGATTCCAGAATTTTCTGTCTTTTAAAATGTCCTTACCTTAGGTTTTGCTGTGTTTTTTCACATAGCCCTTCTGAGGCTTCCAAATACCACATTCCAGGACAGCTGTCCTTCTTTTTGGATACTTACTCATCAGAACCTCTGTGTGTTTGGCAGTGTGGTGTTGAGACTTTTAATAGCAAGGTTTTGTTAGTACTGCGATATTTATTTTTTACAATGATACTGCATTTTTTTGCTTATATTTGTGCATGAACTGACTTAAAATATTTTCAGGTCCTGAAAACGATTGCAGCTTCACTTCTGAAGCTGTTTCCTCCTCCTCCAGCAGCCACTCAGAGGAGAGATGTAGAAATAGTACAAATGTCCATAAAAACCTGGAGCTAAGAGACCACGACACACTTGATATTTTCAGGTAAGTTTGACTTGCTGATTATGTTTTTGTGATGTTTTAAAATGCTCAATATGCCAAACATCTGAACTGAAACAAAACCAGTCTCTGGTTGTACTTTACATGCTGATTATGACACAGATTTATAAAGTATATCTCTTAAAAATCATCTAATTCTTGGTTGTAAGGTACCTTTAAAAAGAGCAGTTGTGACCAGGTGAGTCAATAACCTTTAACTCACCATTGTCTGTGATATATCTGTCATTTTTCCTTGGACACTAAGGAAATGACTGGAAACAAGGAATTTTCCTGAAGTTCTGTGTCTCATTGCTTTTATACTATGATCTCATAACTAGCAAGAGTCAGTGAGACACTGTGAGGTTAACTCCATGCTGTGTGAATTTAGCTGATTCAGAGATTTGTGACAAAAACTGAGGGGAAAACATGTCTAAAGTAACTAGTAAAGTATGAAAACTGCCAAAATCTCCAGGAGAAGCTATTTCTGTGCCTTTTAGTTCTACATATGTGAACAGATGTCACTAAGGCTTAAAGAGTGGCTTGAGGAATCTGAGGTGCTGAACATCCCTGTGCTGTGTTTCTTTTAAGGGACTGGGATGAAAGCCAGATGGATGATGAGGAAGAAATTCTGGAGGATAAGCGACAAGTTCTTGCACTGCCATGAACGTGGAAAGAATTCAAAGCAATCTCCATCTTTGTGCAGCATACAACACCAAGAATCAGATGAAGAATTTTCCTGAATGCTGCTCAAGATATTATTCACTAAGGATTATTTTGTAAAGCTGTCAATAAAAATTCTTTAAAATCTCTTGATTTTGGCTTTTTTTTATGATTATATTTTATTATCATCTCTTGATTTGGCTTTTAAGACGTCACGGATTAAAAGCAAACTGGGCTTGTGCTGCTGTTTTTTAGAATTGTTTTAGTCTTTATTTGTTATTCACTACAAGTTTTCTTGCCTACAGATTGAATTTAGTGTCACCAAATCCGGTTTCACATTGCCAAGCAGAGAGGGACTGTACAAGGGCTATTAATGATACTAAATTGAGGGTCTCAATAGGGCCAAGTTTATGTGGTGAGATGCACATTAGAAAGTCTCTAAGGCTAATATACTTTACTCCTTGCCATGTATTTTGCCACTAAGGGACTTTCACCTTGCAGAATAGAAATGAACAGTTTTAGACAATACATTTTACTTCTCCTTTCTTCCTGATTTCATCCCATCCTGTAAACTTGGTTCCCTCTGCTCAGAATCAATGGGAAGTCAATTCTCTGTCTGCTTTGTCCTCCTTTTACTGTTCCAATGTGCCATTTCAGAGAGAGCTGCTCTGCCTGCCACATTCAACTGTACTGGAAGTTACTATCTTACAGGCCTTTTTAATTAAGAGAAAAAGAAGGAAATGCAGTTAAGAGATGATGCTGAATGGTTTTGATTTCGCAAAACAGCCTCAATTATGATTTTGAACTTGCTGCATATTTATTAAAAAATAAGGTATTTTTGTTCCTTCTCTTTTCCTTAGTTAACATAAGGTTAAATGCAATTAATATAACTTCAGCAAGAGACCACTTGGCCAATGTGTTACTTTGATGTAAAGAGCGTTTGGAGGCTTTCTGCTCTCTTTATGAGGAAATGTTTCATTGTACCCTGAAGTTGAGTAGTTTTCTGTGGAGGTGACAGGGAGTTAAAGTTTTGAAATTACCTGAATAGTGTCTTGTGATATCATCTTTAGGATTCTCAGGGACAGCAGCATGCTTCAAGTTCTTGTTCCTTTCATCATGGTCTATTTGAATGTGGCTGACACTTTTTTCTTCTTTTATTAGTTTCCTCCACTGTGGTTTTTGAGTTGCTTTTCAAAGCACCTAAAATACTTCCCCCCCTCCACATTTAGATTTTTAAAAGATACATGATTAAATAAAAACTTTTGTCTGAAAATTGCTCTTACTCTTTTGGGGATAAATCACTTATGAGTACTCCAAAATTCATAGTAATTGTCTAAAGACACTTTCATATAGAAAGACAAGATTTATACCCTGTTTTGCTGTGCTCAGAGGTGGCAGGTTCCCTTCATTAATGCATCAGTGGAAACATTTCAGTGTATTATTTGGGTTCTGCCAGTTAAACATATCCTCTTTCGTATTCTCCCCACACCACAGGACTCTAATGTGTTGTCTGTCCCCCCCATCAACTCTGCACTAATATTAGACAACAAGTAATCTCTTCAACAATTTCTTTTCCAGGAAGAAGTACTTCAGCAACCCTAATTCATACAAACTAGAGCCATCAGGCTGAACAGACCATTGATTTGATTTCCTGCCTCATTTCTTGTCTATAAGGTGAGGGCATATTTTCCACCTCAGTTTTCTTTATGGAGTTTACCATATATTGATGCTTTATTACAGTAGTTCTTTGCCAGAAATTCGAAGAGTAAAACCCCAAAGCAGGTGTTCTGCTTTGGAGATTAAGGCCAGTGCCTTTCTCTCATGAATATAACCTTTCTTTTTGAGTTACTCTTCCAAGTATTCCTATTACACTCATTTCCCTCTCACAGACAGATTCACTGTTTCCATGCTGTTCCCATTTTTAACTAGAAAACTGATGAAGCAGGTGCTGCTGCAGTGTGTGCCTCGAGCCCTCAGGACTCAGGTTAATCCTTTGTGTTTGTGCTTGTTGGAGATAACTAGAAAGTCCCTGACTGCTTTCAGCATCTGATTTTAAAAGTTTTTCTTTCCCATCCCTCTTTCTTGAAAGAAAAAAAATGCTTCTGGTAATACCTCAAACAAAATTTGGGCTAAAAATAAGCTTTCTTCAGTGATCTCTTTGGTTAGGCTGTGGTGGTTTAAATACAATTTGTATTCCAAGCTTTAACTCGCTTGAAGTCTTGTATTGATATTTTCCCCCTTCTTTTTAAGTTATAGTGGTGGAACTGATATCCTAACTGGAAGACCAATAAGAACATCTGAATTGATGCATTTCTGTGGTATTTGTTGCTTGTTGTCTGTTGCAAATAGAACAAACCTAGTGGTGAAAGCTGCTTATTATTATGAATGTGGTTTGATGTATTTCTCTGCATCGTCTTAATGGTCCTTTCCAACCTAAACCATCCTGTGATCTTAGGATTTCTGAGTTGGTGCAAATACAATGTACAAATAGTTATGTTCATTTTTTCATTTTTTTTCTTTTTATTTCCACCTTTGTCTGTTGTGGAATGGCTGAACTATACCCACATCAAGGAAATTGTACAAAGCCATTGTATTTTCTGTCTATTTAGAGAAATAAAAAAGGAGGAGAGGGAAAAGTGAAATATCAGTTTATTTTTTTGCTCTTCTAAGGGGAGTCTACATGTTTTTTGTGTATAGTAACTTTTGGTACCCTGATTTTGCCAAACATAAATCCTGTGAGTTAACTTGGAGATCAGTTTGGATTTTGAGAGAGGATATCACATTCATTACATATGAAAGTGTTCTGGGATTCCTATGGAGGCACCTCCTCTTCAGTACTCTGGATGACTCCACAGGTCTGTCTCTCTTTTTTATGCCTTTTGGAATATGGCTCTTTTCTTCTCTCAGTGTAATATACATTGATGTCAAAGGGGGCAACACAAATTCCTCAGGAATGCTAGAATTCCCAGGTTTCTAATCCCCTTTTCCTCAAGGTATCTCAGTGCATTTCAGGGCAGGTCACAGATGCTGGTGAAGTCTCAGACTGGCACTGTCCATGGTGCTGTGCTCATTTGCCAACCTCTGACCTCTGTAGCTGCCTCATATCAAACAGCCACATTTCCATGTGTATTAATGAGCAAATTGGCAGTGTAAAATTAATATGTCTTGTGCTCAAAATAGTGACAAACATAACAGCTATGAACTACAGCTGAGCACTTATTTCTACAGCACTTACCTGAGAGTCCTTGAAATATTTAACTTGGCTGCTGTTTGGCTGCCTGATCCTGTCTGATCTAGAGGTCATAAGCTGAGAAAGGGGAGATTGAGGACAGAGGTTAGGAAAGATTTTTTCCCTGTTAGGGTGGTCAGGCATTGGAATATTGCCCAGGGACGTGATGGAGTCACCATCCCTGGAAGTGTTTAAGAGGTGTCTGGATCTGGTGCTGGAGGATATGGTTTAGGGGTTCCAGCAGAGTGGAAGGTTAATGGTTGGACTCGATGATCTTAGTGGTCTCTTCCAGCCTTGATGATTCTATGATTCTATGGTTTGTTATTTTTTACATAAGCAGCACTGATCCAAGTTAGAGAATCCACCTGAAGTGCTACATACAGCTGCTGTACACACAAGGATGTGGGAAGATTGGATAGTGAGAATTGAGATTTTCCTGCT
>NW_008668246.1:9925-20895 GCF_000695815.1 Acanthisitta chloris
AGGAATGAATTACCCTGAAAACACTTTCATGGCTCTACTTGTGCTGATATTGTAAAAGTCTCTGATATATTTTCTAAGACTCTTCCTCTAACAGAGCAGAGCTCTGATTTACTGAGATTTTACCCTTCACTAGCCTTTAAGATACTGTCATTTGCTGCATCTCATTTATAAAAATTAAGAGCTGTTCTTTCCTCCATCATAATCTGCATTACATGCATCTCATTCAATTATCAGAAACATAGAAACCCAATTAGTTTTAATTTATCCAGACCATTTGCAGCAGAGACAAATACATCTGCCTTTTCTGTTTGAAAAATGAATTCTGCAAATTGCAAGCCATCAACACAAGGGCATTTCTAAATTACTTTGGTCAAGAGAAGTGTTCCATGACTTTCTGTTTAATTAGGATTAATTAGGTTGTTGAATATGCTTATGCTTTTTGTAAAGGAGGGAAACATAATAATCTGCTTTTTGTTAATATTACAGATCAGTTAACAAGCACAAGAAGTGGAAGCCTTAAAAAATGAAAGCAATTTTCCATATATTGAGGGATATAAAGACCCTCAAAAAACCAAAACTGTCATTGATTTCAGTAAAGCCAGAGAGATTTCAAATGCCAACTTCCAAAGGAACTAGAACAGAGATGCTAAGGAACAAATATTCAGCGGAATGAAGTGTGAAACCTTGGTAGGTTAGAATTAGCTTCTCTACACTAGTTTAACTAAAAAGTCTGACAAAAAAAACCCCAAACCTAATAAAAATGCCTCAGCAAATCCTTCAGGATTTGGCCTAATGTGTATATAAGTACTTCTCTGAACATAATACAACAAAAGTTACCAGTCTTAATGTGTTGAAGGATACTAACACAATTGTTGGTTATTATTTTTGGCAATGGTTCAGTTATATCTAAATTTATTTTGCAGGATTAAATAGTAAAACTCCATCAATTTATTTTCTTATCCTTTGTCTGGTGTGGGTCTTCCATGTGTTAAATTTACTATACTTGATGATTCCTAAAGGAGCTTGTTACTCCCTTAGGAGAGGCCTCCCATGATTTTCAGCTGTAGCAAGTTTAGCTGTACCATAAAATAATGGCAGTGGATTCAGAAACTCTTAAATAAGCAGTTGCATAAAGATGTAGAAGTAATCCTTGTGAGCTGGGAATTGTGCTTGGATGCATTTAATGTTCTGTTTATAACCTTAAAGAGCTGTAAGTTGGGCAATCCATTCTGTAGGAGGGTAAAGAAATGACTGAAGGATGTGATAAAGAAATGAGTGAGACAGAGGAATGAAAAGCTATCAGTATTCCTTGCTGAACTGTGGAGGATGTGCCAACATGGCTTTCAGCTTTGTGGAACAGTTGTTCTCCCTAGAAAACTAAACCACAGAGCCTGGAAGGAAATAGTCCCTGAGCCTGTGTCCTCCTGTGTGAGAGATTCACTGTTGAGGCTCCCAGAGCTCATCTGTGCTGGTGTCTGAGCTCTTGATAAATACAGTGGCCCGTGAGGTGGTGCTCACAAACTATTTCTACCAGTGCTGCTTCTGCACCAGAGCCCTGACAAAGCATTTTATGGTTTTTATTGCAAGTTTGAATCATTTATACAGGGAAACCTGAAGAAAAGCTAATTGAATGTGGCTCAGTTTGAAAAATGTGAACACTTTTCTTAAAGTACTGTGAAACGTCTTGGAAAAGTCATGCTCAGTTGCATCATTTTTGTCTTGCCAAATACACATATACTTTCTCCACTGTTACATTTCATTTTCCTATTTAATATATTACATTAGGGTTATTATTGAATTATCAAATAGAGCCATCATATGTTGCTTAAAACACAGCTACTGTTGTTGGCATTTAGCTGTTACTGCTGTAAAACCAGCTTTTATGATCACAATTACAACACAAAGAGCAAAGAGCTTGCTTTAAAAATCCCAGAAACTTCTGAGGCAGAGGGGTGCCATATCATCTGACCTCTTTAATTCCAGTCATTAGGCTTTCACAGCTGATTTCTCTCTTGGCTAACCTGCTAATCAAGGTTAAAGCCTCATTCTGCTTCACAACATTCTTTGTAGGTGAGGTGGTGTGTGCTTCAGAAAGGTTGGACCTCAGAGTCAGGTGGGAAAGGAGTGAGACAAGAGTTTTAGAAAAGAAAGAGCTGCAGTCATAGCTACAACCTCTCCTTTCCTGCCCACCCCTCCCCATTTTTTTCCTAACCATTTTGCATTTTGAAAGGTGACTTTGTGAGCTTGTGCCCATTTAAAAGATGACAAGTTGCTTTTGTTGTGTATTGTTGTGGAGAAGGTCAAAACAGGAGCAGAGATAAGGACTCTGATTAGTTTTTACTCCCATTGGTAAAAAGCAAATCTCCTGGTCTCCCCTTCAGCACAGATTATGCAAATGGCTTAAATTTGGATGATGAAATCTTCAGAACATCCAGGGACAGTCTATCTGTTCCTAAAGCCTGTGGGAGTCTTGCCAGTGAAAAAGCACATCATGTTCTTAGCCACATTTCTGCTGTCACTGTTTGAATGAATTTGGAACCCATTTGATAAAGCGTCCTACATTTGATAAAACGTCCTACATAATGCAGTGTCTTTCCTCATCCCTGTAAGGGACCCCAGTGCCTGCTTTAGCTGCTGCGTGCTGGATGTCACCTGCTGTCACCCTGGTCAGTCAACCTAATTACAGGATTGATTGGGAAGAAGGGCTTGGAGTGGCAGGAGCAGTTCTCTGTATGGTTTGTTAAGAGAAGAGCTCCTGAAAGTAATTTCCAATGTCTTCCAACTGCTATAAACTTCCTCAAGTGTAGGAGACAGGGTTCAGGCTAATAAACTGCCTGAGAAATACAGAACTAAGGAAATAATCTTCAAACAAATGTTCTAGTACAGAGAACATCCTCTGTGCCCAGTGTGATGTGGTGACTGGTTTGACTTCTGCTGTAAGCTAACCATTAAAACCTTACCCACATTTTACAACCCCCTGTCCATCTTTCTCATTTAAAGCTATGATATGGTTGCTAAAATAATTCCCCAGACATGCAAAATTTCATCACTGCTAAGTATTGTCATAGTAGGTCCAAAAGTTCTCACATTTTGCTGTCTAAATTTCTTGTGCTTATTTGCAGTGCTTGCAAGATTAATGTGGATGGAAATAAAATCTTCAGCTTGGTTGTAGGTAAACTAATATTTCCCATGCAGGAAGGTGTGATATCCTAATGAGTTTGGTTATAAATTAATCTTTCCTCCTGTAATGCAGCTGAGAGTGGGAAAAGTAAAACTGGACATAAAAATGATCTTTATATGGCTCTGATTTGCTTTTTCAAGCTGCTTGCTGTGAAATGCTTTGAAATTTCATGGAATCACAGAGTAGTTTAGGTTGGAAGGACCTTAAAGTCCTCATTCCAATGCCCTGCCGTGGGCAGGGACATCTTCCACTAGCCCAGGTTGCTCCAAGCCCCATCCAACCTGGCCTGGAACACTTTCAAGGATGAGGAGTCTGCAACCTCTTTGGGTTCATGCCTTGTATGAGTTTGAGATGGGAATGTGGGAAAAAAAATATTTTCCATTTTGGTGGAGTACAGCACCAAACTTCAATTTTACTGTAGGTATTAAGCAAGCTGGTTAGATTTTTCAGTTCTCAGGCTGGAAATCTTCACAACCAGTATGGAAAGACACTGCTAAATTAAATAGACGAGAATTTACTCTGTAGGAAATGCAGCATGGCCTGAGACAATAACCTGCTTTCTATGGAGTATTTTTGCTGGCTAACATTTTAAAAAGAGGTATTAAAGCAACTGCAGGTGTTTTCTGCTGTCTGTTTAAGATCATGAAGTTCTTAAGTAGCCTGAAGGTTTAAGAACTGGTTCAACCATGACATCATTAGCCAGGCCAAAGTTAAGACAGAGTAACTAGCAATAATGATAAATAACATTCACAACTGTTATTGTTGCTGAGTCAGCCTGAATTTTATTAGAAATCTTTTAGGCCTGGTTGTCAAGAACTTATTTTCATGGAAAATCTTTGAAATTAGACTACAACTTGGATTTAAAGTGTACTGGAAATCATCCTAATGTTTTACAAACTGCTTGAAAGAGAAGATTACTGTTCTGAGAAGTTTCAAATGCTGTTCACTTCACCAAAAACCAATACAGAAATGTGATGTTTTCCCTTTATTTTTTTTCCATATTGCACTGGGAACATGAAGTATCTTTTCATAACTTAGCAAACATTTATAACTTACAACTCTGCAAACGACAGTGCTTTATAGTTATATGCAATTCCATTCTGCAGTACAAATTAAAACTTGCTTAACTTTCCTGGATAAGCATCACCACGTAACATTTCTTATGCTGCATGAGGTGACTGTTCTGAAAGTCAAAATAGCTTTCTAGAGAATATTTTGCATGTTAATCTTTCTACCTGAATTTATTTGGCAATGTAAGTCTGTGAAACTTGATGAGTTTGCTTACATAACTTATGTGTATAACACTTTGAATATACTAATAAACTTAGAGTAAACCATTTTCCTTCCTCTTCCCTGAGGCATTTTATACTGAATCTGTTGAAAGTTGGGATGTTCAACTTCTGCATTAATGTCTCTTGTATTTACATTGTTCCTACAATGTAAAGCTGCTGAAATGAGGGTTGTGTAGCAGTGGCTGATGGCACAACATGTAGAGAGTATGGCGTGTGCTTAGAAGATCACACTAGATGTACTATCTCACAACATTGGGGTTTGTTTTTCACTCACAGGACTTTGATCTGTCTGCAGGGTGTTTGTTCAGGGCTGCTTTGCATGGCTTCTACATTTAATAAGGCAGCTGAAGAATGATGAGGCTTCTGTCTTGACAATTTGCTAAACAAAACACAATACTTGCTGCTCAACAAAAGCTTTTTTTTTCATTTAGTCAAATATCAGGAAAAGGAATAACTGTAGAGCTTTATTAGTTGCAGATTACTCGCCCAGACAGCTGTACTCTCAGCATGGTAGCAAAATAAAACTTGTCTCAGAAGCCAAAGCAGCCTCAGAAGCTAATCAATTTAAACACAGAGCAAAAGTTATGGGGCACTCCAAGGCATTACCAGTGTTAAATAGTCTGCCAAGGCACAGGGAAATCACTGTCAGAGTAAGGCAGTGTTTTCCTGCTTGGTGGTAGTACTGCAGTGTTCCTGCTTGGTGTTAGGATTCTGTTAGTGAATTCTGCTCTACATTCTGGAAGGGCAGAAAACAGCTAAGTTATTGCAGAAATGTTTAATAACAGTTCATCGAGGGAAGGAAGATGAGTAGGGCCAGATATCCCATCCAGGTAACATCTATAGGGAGGGGGAAGAGCTCCACTGGAAAACCTTTGAAGACCTAAGGGCATCTCCTTTGCATTCTTCCTCTGAAACAGGCATCAAGGCCAGGTTGGATGGGGCTTGGAGCAGCCTGGTCTAGTGGAAGGTGTCCCTGCCCATGGCAGGTGGTGGGAATTAGATGCTTTAAGGTCCTTCCAACCCAAACCATTCTGTGCTTCTGTGATTAATGACCTTTGAAAAGCTAAAAAGTTTGAGCAGGTTTGTTGCTCTTCTTTCATATTATTGGGCAACAGGATTTGAGTCAAAAATGAGAAGTTAAATATGGATATAGGTACAAACTTAAGAAATTAAATACAACAAAGAAACATGTTTGGAAATTTTCCTGAAACAAATACCATAAAGGAGCAGAATACCTGTTACTGGCAGCATTTATTATCTTATGCTGAGGCTAAATTGGATGTGAATGAATCTACTCCGTAAGCTTCCATGTTTTCAAGTGTTCTGCAGACTCTTGCTGCAGCACTGCAATTCATTACAGAGCAGGAGTTGTGTGGTTGATGGCCATTTCATTCATGTCAGTGCCTGTGTCCCGGGGTTCAACAAGTGCTTGAAGAAAATGCTAAATATCCTGATTGGATCTACTGCTATTTCATCTTAATTCATCTCTCCTTCTTTTGGTAGTATCTACTCTGTATTTGATTCTTCGTTTTGATACAAATTCTGTTCTTAAAATTTACAAATCAGCTAAACATTTTTTCTTCATGAATGACACCCAAGGATTTGTGCCTGCAAAGTATCACTGCATGAAATGGGCTATTTAAAGCAAAATCTGTTTGCTTCTGAGAGAAGAAAAATGCTCTGAATGTGAATCATGTGTCAAAATGTCAACCAAATTGTCAGGCAAATGTGGCAGCTGCTCCACTCTTAGGTTCCTGTTAGAGAAAAGAGAACTGAGAAATGTTGTTGCTGGTTTTATTGGTTTTGTTTAGTGCAAGTATTTGTTTTATTAAAAATGATTTTTTTTTGGATCTTCCTTGAGAATAAACAGCCAAACTTTTACTTTTTTTTTTTACAGTTTCTGCCTGTTTTCAAAATCTTCTGTACAAAGTGTAGTGGGTGTTGAACACCAGTGAGATTTAGCCCAGTTTCCTCCCACATTCTGTGCTTTCTTTCCATGTTCTCCAACCACCCTTTGCTCCCTTTCCTTCCAGTAGTGCCAACAAAGATGCAATGTATTGCCAGATAAAGCAAATAAGCATTTGCAATTGCTTCTCCTTCTCCTTTATGCTTTGTTCTAGGAGGCATTTACTCCTTGCTCCTCAGACTTTGCTTCTTGTCCTTAATCTCTTCTCTTCCTTCCCATTGCAGCTGGTAATGAACACCTGGAGGGAGAGGAGGCAAGAGCAAGATGTGTCTGATTGCAGAGTTGGTCTTTAATGGTGAGTTTTCTGCTTCAGGCACTGGTTACAGAAATTCCTGGTCCCCAGGACTGATAGATCCAGGCCTCTTCCCCTACCCTCAACCCTTGCTGCAGTTAAGGGAAGGTTCTCTTGATTTTTGTCTTGATTCCCTACTGCCAGGCAGTGCCTTGACCTCTCTTCCTCAGCAGGCTCCTAGTCTCCAGCCTTTGTTTTGTCCCTCAGTGTTCCATTTTGGCTGGCAGCCTGAGCAGGGATGCTGCTGGGACCTTCTAAACACTTCAGATAGATCTCAGGACAGGAAACTAAAACCAATCAATTGCTATTCCTTTGTTTGTATGACAGCCAGGAACTGAAAGCTCCTGCAAGATGCATACAATGTGATTCTTCCATACCATTTCCAACTTCAGGAGTGTACATTTCCATCAAATAAGAAGGATTTGCTTATTTTGGGTTATTAGTAATGTAACATCCATTAGACAAAGCCCTAATAAATTCAACTTGTGTTTCAGGATATTTTTAGAAGATGAAGGGAATTGGGAAAGGAAGAGTAAAGAGCAAACCAGAGTAAGCTTAATGTGAAGATACATACAATAGGTGTGTGTGACTGTGATACTGAGAGACTGGTTTGTGGTTTTTATCGGGGAAGCAGATTTAAAATGTAAAGATTACATATTGCAAGAGCAGTGATGTGTTTAGAGATGCTTAACATTCTAGCATCTATAGATGCTATCTACATTCATCTGTTTTCAGTGTGTGTATATGTGCTGGTTTGAACGCAAACCAGTGAGAGACTCCGAGTCAGAAGTACAATTTAATATGAACAACACAACAAAACAACAACAAATGCAACAGTACAAAAATAACCTGACAGAGTCAGAAAGTAACCTGACACCCTGTCAGTCAGGGTGTTAGTAGTAGTCCGATTAAAATGGTGGCTGCAGTCCTCCTGGAGCAATGGCTTTGTTGGAGCAGTGATCCCGCAGATCTGCTCCTCTCCTGAAGGTCCAGCAGCAGCTCTTGTCCTCTGGGAATCCAGCAGGCAAAGGGCTCCCTGTGCTGGTCCAAACCCCAGCTTATATCCCTGTGAGCATGTTTGGCTCCCCACCCCTGGGGTGAGTCACCTCACCATGGGACAAGGCGATAAGGATCCCTGGGCAGATGTGTCATGTATGGGTCCTTGGCAGCCCATTAATCAGAGACAGCCCCTGAGGGAGCCATCAGGGACATGGTGATAAGGATCACTGCCCCACCTTCTTTAACAGCTTGTGGAGACGAAAATAGAATACATACCATTGCAACCCAGGACAGTATAAAAGCTGTGTAAATGAGCCAATAAATGCAGATGATTTATAGCAAGTTTGGGGGATACAGAGTACCTAAAGTATTATGACTTGGCCCAGATTCCCTTATGTTTCCTCACATAACCCAGCCAGAACATGGCAAAGAAGCTCTGTCTTATAGAAAAACAGGTGCCACCTCTGTACTTGAGTTTTTCTAGGTAAATGATTTTGCAAAATGTAATTTTTCTGTAGGGTTTGTTGGACTGAATTGACCTTTGTAACAGAGCTTTATTCTCTTCAGCATCCTCGGGTTTTGAAACAAATCAATAAATTGAGCAGTAACACTGCACAAAGACCAGATGGTCTTCTCCCAATATTTCTAAGGGAATTAAAATGTGGAATTACCAGCCTGCTGCTGTGGTATACCACTTAAATCTGCCAGGGTGCAGAAGGAATAGCAGGGAGTAACTATTACACAGCCTTATGAGTGTTTCAGTGTGTAGCTGAGTTCAAAGTCTGACTTAGTAGAGCATAAGAAAAAATTAAGGTACTCAGAGGAATGGATAAACATATGTTGGAGAGTTATCACTGTAACATTTATGAAGATAAACAGTACCTGGAAGAGTTTAGCTCTTTGTAGAAGTTCACAAGTATGTTGATGTGGGTGACATCATTTACATATCATGAGCTGATTTTTTCAAGAAGCCTCTTAAAAATTATATAAAAACTTGTTAGGAAACTGAACAAACATTGAATTAAAAATCAGACCTTTAGGCATTTGGAACTTATTGAAATAGAAGAGGAACTGAAGGACAGGATTGTGTGTTTTCATGTGGAGGACAACACCAAGGCCTGAACTACATAACAGATGTGGTCTGGAAAAGGAGGTAAATAGGTGACAATTTGCTGTTGATACAAAATGATTCAGAATATTCTAATTAAAACTGACTGTGGGAGCTGAAGAAATGCTTGTATGACAGAGGAAATTGAATATTGATGAATGAGTGACTATCTCGGGGTGGGCAGGAACCTTAGTCAAAGCCATGGATGAGTTTTGAATTTGCTAGTTGGGGAATAATCATTGTCTATAGTTCCTTGAAGATGTTGGCTGAATGGCAATCAAGCTGCCACACATGTAATTCCTTCTGTAGATGCTAGTTATGCTACATTGTTCAGTACACAGTGGCACTGTTGATGTAATAGTAGGAGAATTCAAATTCTCTGCCTACTTCGGGAGAAAATTCTCCATTAGAGGCCCTGGAAGTTCTGTATCAGCAAGTCTAATCCTTATTCTGCAGGCAGCACATAATTTATTATTTTGGTTGGCTGGTTTTTGCTGTTGATAACATATTTGGGAGGTGCTTCCAGAACCTCTCTGCTCCAAGAGTCAAGTTGGAACCTTTTCCAGATTGTCTTGGATTGTATTTATTCATTTATTTGCCCGTCAGAAATGTATTTAGTTTTAAAGAACATTTTTAGTTTAAATGGATCTCTCTCCTTTAGTGCTTTCTTTCAAGTCATTGTATCTAATGAGAGGCAGCAATTAAACCCCCAAATTAAAACTTTGCTAATCTGATCAAAGATAACAGTGTCTGTCAGGAGATCCCTCTTGGTCCTCATAATAGCAGATGACTAATTCACTTTTTGATGGCAGCTATGTTTGGTGTAAAAAAAACCACATTGTTTAGAGATGGAATTAAAAGCTTTAGGAGAGGTTTGGTGCAGCCAGCCACATGATGAGGCAAATGACTTCTGAGATTCCTTGAAGACTGACTGTATAATGCTCATAAAATCCCTTATTTGCTGCATAGATGCGAAATGTGGCACTTGGCAGAGTTAGAAGGAAACATTTGGATGCTTTTGATCAAAGATGTTTATGGAAAATGATACTGCAAAGCATCAAGTAAGTGGGAAGGATACAGAATGGCAGTTTGAGAAAGAATGAAGCTCTCCTCAACAGAAGTTGGGAAATTGGAGGGGAAATTTGCTGTGTAGTTTCTTATTCCTCCAATAAAGCTTTACATAGAGCATTCAAATAAGACGCTTTAAATAATGGGGGTTTAAGACAAGCACTGCAGCTGAAATTTATCTAAAATGGAGAAAATTAGCTACAGAATGGTCTTCTGCAGCATGTGATAAAGAACTTTAAGCCACTAAACAGAAGCTAAATGGTTTCCTCACTATCCAGTGTTCAGCTTTATGCAGGGATAAATAATTTCTTTCACCAGCAGTTCAGTTACTGGAAACACTCTGTCTAACCTAAAGGAGTGGTTTATCTTACATTGCTTTTTGAGTGCTTTATTATGTTACAAATCTAAGGCTATTCAATAAATAATAAAGAATTTGTGTATTTTCCAGGGAGGTGATTTCTGTAATTTCCCAAGCTCACATAACAGTGGAGAGAACCTTCTTTCCCCATTGACTAGAGAACAGTTAATATTGCATTTGACAATTGTGGGATCCAATTTATATCCAGTTTACTGCTGGCCACCTGTGAGCAATCTTATTTTGTGGCTTTTTGTTTTAATCTTGAGAGCACTCATTTGTCTGTAGAGGATGATTCATTTGGACTGGCTCAGGATCTTGGGCCCACCGCAGCAGCTGGTGCTTAATTCAGACATTGGGAATTACTGAATCTTGAGTTTTGGTAGGGGTTTCAGTAGGCTGTCTTGTTGTTCAATTGAATACTTTGCTTTATCAGGTCCTTCTTGGACACAGAGCAACTCTGATTTATATGTTGTACTGGTGGCCAAAAATATCCTTCAATTGTGTGTATGTTTTTGGACTTCTTTCAGGACCAAACACATCTGTCTGTAGATGACTTTTA
Source organism: Acanthisitta chloris (assembly GCF_000695815.1). Taxonomy (NCBI): domain Eukaryota; kingdom Metazoa; phylum Chordata; class Aves; order Passeriformes; family Acanthisittidae; genus Acanthisitta; species Acanthisitta chloris. Next base: position 20,749 of record NW_008668246.1, read on the forward strand.
AGGCTTCTAGTTTGGCCCCTTGAGGTGTGGTGTGTGTGTGTGACATTTGCCTTCTGAAAGCTGAGATTTATGCCCAATGTATAATACTAATTTCTCTGTGATATGTTCTATCTGTCTAAGCTGATCACATGCCCAAATTCTCTTTCC